>NC_072739.1:24097242-24256014 GCF_026930045.1 Uloborus diversus
GACGCCGTGAGACCGTCGCTTTAATGTGGGTTAGTCCGCCCTAAGGCGATCCTGGGTCGTTTCTGCGCCGTCCCTTAATAGTCGCCGTCCGTCTCCCGGATGTCAGACGGTGCCCTTCTGGGGACGTCTACAGACCGTTATTGAACCCGGACATGGGGGCAGACTTAGGACGCCGGAGAGTGACGTTGCCGAGACGCCTCTATCGTCAGCAGATGACGTCCCAGTGACACCTGGGCGACGACATTATGCTGAGTGGGTTCTTTCTACGTGGGTCAGAATATCAACAAGACTTTGAAAATTAATTTAAAAAGAATAAAGCGAAAAAAATCATACGTACGAACAAAAATCACAACACTTTTAGCATTTTCTTCGTTACCATGTGCGTTTGTTTTAGTTTTCAATTCCGCCATTAGACAGTGACTTCAGTGCCCGCTATAGTTCGTTGGAGTTGCGAATTGACGGCATGCATTTTCGAATCCGCGTGCTTACATCATTCAAAACCCGTTTTAGCCTCTTCCCGCTCCCGCTTGTGACTATTTTTTTAAAGGAAACTCGAAAGCGAGCAAGGAGCCAATCTTGCAGCTCGGCGGCAACCCTATTTTCCCCATGGAACCGGTTGCGCTTTCCGAGCGTAGCTGTTGTCGTAACTCTGAAAACTACGTTTTCATATAGGGACTCTAGCTTGATCTAGCCCTTTTTTTAGCTTGACTTAGCCCCAGTCCTTTCGAAGAGTTGGCAACACTGGTACAAGTACGATAGCTAAGGCGCCAGACTCAAGGAACTAGCTGTAAGGAAATAGTAATTTCATGGATTTTTATATTAATTAGAAAATTTTTGTTTCCATTTTCTTAGCCATTTTTAGCTGAAGTTCCTTGGATTGTTTTATCTCTCCTCTTGCAACTTAAAAATTTGTGATTTGGAATGCAATCTTCAATGGTTAACTTTTTTTCCAGGATTGGGTTTGGGACTGTTCAAAATTGGTTTAGGACAGGTGATTTTTACCTTCCGAAAGTTATAACTGTCCAAAAATATGCTAAAGCTAAAGGGATTTAAGCTACTCAATTCGTATGTTTTACAATTTTCGTAATGCATCGACTAATTGAGAGTATTTGATAATTTTCTCTTATATATTCATTCAAAAAATATTTTGCTTGAAAAATTGCCAATAACTATTTCGTTAAAACTTAATTATGTAATTTTAAAACTCAAAGGAATGCGATAAATGTGACTGATATTGGTGCAAAAAAGAAGTTTAAATTTTGAAATGGTTTCAGCATATAAGTTTTACATGATGTTTTTGCAAAGAATCCTTTTTAAATCGTGGATGGAAGAAAAATAACAGGGTAATGGCAGATCAGGGAAAAGTCAGGGGACTTTATTACTCAGGGAAATATCAGAATTTTGAAAAAATAACAAAAATTCAGAGAAAATTGATCAAATGAAGGAAATTTTTTTTCCCCTTGAAAAAAAGAAGCATTTTGATTCCCTACTAATTTTCCGCTAATTGTTTTAAAAAAAGTAAAATTAATGAGGTGCGATTATGGGGCATTTCACAGTATTTGGCTGTTACGGACTCTACACTTCATAAGGATGGTTTTAGCCTTCTACTCATGAATTAGTGCTTTGGCGTCATCAGATAAAATTTATTGTGGGGGACCAACTTTAAAACTGCAAATTTCAAATTGCATAAAAAAAGCATGTACAGTAAAAATGGATTAACATTATCAATTTAATACATAATCTTATAAAATGAAACACCTTGATTAGCAACTGTGTGTTATTTTTCTGTAGCGAATTTTTTCTAAGATATTTTTTATGAAGTCTTAACGTTGCATGACTTAACCGTTTTTTCTGTATTTTGAGCTGAGTTAACCTACTAAAGCATAATATTGACCCTGAAATGGGGGGTGCGGGGGATTCTCTTCCGGGAAAATTTTAGAAACTATTGTTCTATAAACGCAGTTTTAGACGATTATTGTTGATGTTTAACCCTTCAAGCGGCTGTGACGTAAAATTCCTTCACCCAGCGATGTACTGAAGAGCGGCCGTGTCGAAAAATTTGGCCTTGAATACTCTGCTTCGAGAACGACTGCGGCGTAAAATTCTATGGAAGAATATTCATGGCGAAATTTTTCGACACGGCCGCTCTTCGATACATCGCTGGGTGAAGGAATTTTACGTCACGGCCGCTTGAAGGGTTAAGAGAAGAGAGATTGAGTTTTAATCGAAGTTTTAAAAACACGATTGTAGGTCTCTTTGGTAAGGTAATTTCATAATACAGAATCTCGATGTTCCTAAATAATACTTTAAGATTGTATTTTGGAAAAAAAAAAGAAAAGAAATATTTTCTTTTCACTTTTATTGTATACTAGTGGTACCCGCACGGCTTTGCCTGTAATAGAAAATTAAAAGGTCTTTTAGTTCGCCTGTATATTTGCATATAATGTATGGTGAATTTTCTCGCCAATTGGCTTGGTTACGGTTTCACGTAATGATAATTTCGTTTTTTTCTCGTCCATCTTATGAGAATTTTGTTCTTAAAATTGGAATAGAAAAAGAACTACATTGAATTTCCGAAAAATCGCTTCGAGGTGCGCACCCCCATGCTACAAACTAACTTTGTGCCAAATTTCATGAAAATCGGCCAAACGGTCTAGGCGCTATGCGCGTCACAGAGATCCTGACACTTTCAGCTTTATTATTAGTAAAGATCCTCATTTATCATTCACTTGTCCATTTTTAAGACTGAAAGCTTTTCTTCTTTTTATCATTAAAATAATGAAATTGGAGGGGAAACTTCTAAAAAAAGGAGGGAGAGGACAACATATCAGTTATAACAGGCCTCGGAACTAGTCTCTTTTCTAGCTATTTGTCTCTTTTTTTTTTTTTTTGAGTGTCTCTTCAGTCTCTATTTTCATGATTTAGTCTCTAAAATCTCTTTTTTTTTTCCACGAGTGCTATGAAAATCTTACTTTTGACGCCTGTTGAAACGATTTCAGTTCGCGGAATTTCGTTTTGCAAACGTACGCAGCTTGACCAATCACATCGCTTCTAATGATCAAAAAAATGGCTGAAAAAAAGGAGCTTTGTCAATGGAATGTAGTGCAATAAACCACTCCCCTATGTGCAGAGTTTTTTTTTTTTGAACAACATTTTAAATTGCCTGATTTAATTGCCCCATGTTTTGATCTGTTTTTTTGCGATGCATAAGGCCATGCTTTACTTTTTTTGTGTGTCCTTTTCATTAATGTGTGTTTTTATGCTGTCCTTTTTGAATTGACCTTAAGAGAGGTGACTGTTATCAAGAGGGCTCGACACAGGGCTCGAGATATTCTGTATTGCACTTAAAAGGACCCTTTTAAGTGGGATATAGAATATCTCCAATTTTAGGGGGTTCAAAAATTTCTCCCCCGGAGGAAATTTTGTAAAATGGATAAAAAATTCTGTATTTTGAAGCCTTATAAGGGTTAATTGGATAGACAAAAATCTCGGGGGAAAATAGACAAATAATTTTTTTTAAAGTTTTATGATTTAAATGTGCTTTGTGATGTAAGTTAATACTTTAAAAGAAATGGTGTACAGTTTTAGAAAATATGTAACATGATAGTAACATACTACTTATCAGAACAATTCATAATTTATACACTTGATAAGAAATAAAATAGAAGCACACTTTGCTGAGGAGTTTCAAAGACTTGTCTAATTATTTTCAAGGTTTGGTTGGTTAAATTGGGTGTTTTGGCACAAGAGCCCTAGTAGATAGTGGCACAAGAGCCCTACTGCGCCAATTCTTTTAAAGGATTTTAGAACATTAATAATTTAAGGCACCTCATTTGAAATTCTAGTCTCTGAAATTGAGTACTAGATTATACAGTTGTACAGTATTGTTCAAACTTAAAAAAAAAAAAAAAACAGCTATTTTAAGTTTAAAAGAGAAAATAAAAACTATAGAATTCTATCATTACAACAACCTTTTTTTAATTATAAGCAGTGCAGAAAACGAAAAGGAATAGAGGTAGTGTATCATTTTTTCACGGACTAAACAGATTAACAATATGCAGTAGAAGCAAGATAAAAGCCATCAATACAAAAGAATTTCCAAAATACTGCGTTTGGGATTAAATAAATAGCAAGATATGAAACATGTGAGTCACAAAAATTTCAAGTAATATGTTACAAACTTAAGAACCATGATTTTTACACTTTTGATGCAGGATGTAGCAAGGAGCTGAATTTGACATATTTTGGTATTTCTCTCATTATTTATTAAGAAATTTTAAAATTTAAGGTTTGTGGCCACACGTTTCCAAATATTCAAGGTTTTCAAGCACTTGAAAATGAAATTAGTTTTTTCAAGCACTTTCCATTTTTTAAGGTAAAAATCATGCAATTTTTTGCAAGTTACGGACCCACTTCAAAGCAGTGGCCCAAAGCTATAGCTTGTTTATCTTATTGGCAAATCCGGCCCCATATATAATTCACTCTTGCCTGCAGATTTTTGTAATTTTTACGAAAATTCGTCGGTTTTTACAGTTAAAAGATGTTTACAATTTTACCAACCTAATTGTGTGAGAATACAGAATCTTAAAATTCTTTCGTCTGTAACAACACAAAATATCTAGTTTTTTGAAATCACGCAAATTGAAAATAAACATTTTGAAAAGAAAGAAAACAAATCATAACAAGTAGATCATTCTGTTAGCGCAAATGGGGGAGGAGGGTTCCCTTTGCTTTAGGTTCTAGTTTAAAAATAATCGTCAATTATTATAAGTATTGTATCTGAATGCATAGCTCTTTTAGCCTATATTTTCATTTATATGGTTTTCATTTATGAAATAAAATGAAATGAATTGAATATACTGGCCCAAATGGTTTTCAGTCTAAAATAGTGAATTTAGGCATATTTTCAGCACCCCAGTGACAGCTGTACTATTTGTATTTAATGTTCTTTTTTTTTTCTCCTATCAGAAAAGGACATTCGCTATTCTCTTCATTTTCATTAAACTATTTGAAAAAGAAAAAAATAATGATTTTTTTATTTTGAGATTTTGGAAGATGTGTTGTTACTATTTAAAATCCTTCCAAATATGGGGGTCATTGTTCCCTATGCCCCCCCTCTCCTATAAATCCACCCATACCTTTCTGAAGTAATCAAAAAAGAAAAAAATAATGATTTTTTAAAAATGTTTTGGAAGATGTGTTGTTACTATATAAAGTCCTCCCAAAACTGGGGGGGGGGGCATTGTCCCCCTCTGCCCCCTATAAATCCGCCCATGTGCATCCTTCAAATATTTTTCAGTTTTGGAGCAATCATGTGCCAGTGTAGGATAGCTTTTTTGTATTGCAATGTAACATATTTCAATTTTATTTACTTTTTTATTCCCTTTTTTTTAATGAACTTAGTTATAGGGTAGAAAGAAATAAGCATTTGATTTTTAATTTGTTTAAAATTTAAATAAAACATTTTTTAAAAAGAATTAAAAAGCAGAACTGAAAATTATAAAATAATAATATGCCAACATGACGTTATTTCTTATTTTACTTTTTATGCACAAAGGTATTTTTTTAACCAGGGATGCCAACCTAGGGGGGGGGGGGGGGTCATGACACAGACTGCGCCATTGAAATTTTTAGGGAGGGTTGTTTTGAGAGGTATTTTTTTCATTTTTAGGGGGGGGGGGGCTCTTACTTTTTTTGTGAGGGTGGGGGGTCTTTGCAAAATTTAGTCGCGGTGTGCCCTTTTTCTAAGCGGAGGGGGCACCTCTGATTTAATTTAACCCTGATTTAACTTGAGCTTCGCAGAGAACTGATTATTGTATTTTAGACTTCACTCCTTTTGCATCCGAAAATAATACAATTATTAAGTTTGAAAACTATCACATCCTTGTATGAAATGGCTTTTTCATTGCAATAAACTTACGTTAAGGAAAGTACCATATTTGAAACAAATAAACATTTGATTTATTATTTGAAATTAATTTAAAAATAATTAAGTAATAAAAAGTATGCAAAATTGCAACATGTTTTGCAGAAAAAATGCTTGCTGCAATGCAGATTTCAATCCTTTTGCGTAATTTATTTATTATTATTTTTTGTTAGATATTTCGAGGAACTTTTCTTTTCAGTTTCGTTTCAAAACTGAAGTAAAACTCAGCTTAAAAAATTTTTCTTCTCAAAATTGAATTTATAATCCTTTTCTATCCTGCAAATATTTCAATTAGTTTTAAATATGGAAGTTATTTTATCATATTAGCTTAGCATGCCTTTTTATTTTAATTTATTCTTAATGAATTATTGATAAATCTTTTTTTCAGACTGAACTTGAATGAAATTATCACTTTTGTTTGATCATCATTTGGAAAAAGAGAATAAATTAAAATTAAATAGTTATTTCAAAATTTCCAATGAGATATTTGAATGCCTCACTTGACAAATTGACTAACTCCATAAAACGAAAAGTAGATAATAGTTATGAAGAAGATGGTGTTATCCATAAGACTGAGCAAACTTCAAATATAGTATGATTTTATACAATACTTATAAAGTTTTTTTTTCATACTATTAAAATATTTAATGGATTAATCAAATTTATTCTGCCCGAAAAGATGTAAGGCTCATGCCCCTGGGCTACTGCAAAATAGGCCTGAGCTTGTCTACTTTTAGTCTCTTTTTTATGGTTTAAAATATCTTTTCTCTACTTTTTTGGGTGCCTATTTTGTTCCTTGGCCTGTTATAAGAGGTGGTCTTCTGCTGTTGTAGAAGTTCTGTAGAAACCCAGAAGAGTGTTTTTAGGATCTTAAGCGTCTTCTAACCTCGACATAATGTATGACCCTGAAATTCCTGTCCTTCTATAGAAAATGACGGAGAAAATAAAAATTATTCTTGATTTTTTTTTTTTATAATTTTCATGGAGTATTTACTCTTTGCCCCTGACCCTCTCCGTAAAAATTCAAAATGACGGACGTGCTTGCGAGGTAGTTTAGACTTCTGACACCGCTTCTGCAGTAATTTTTTGCTTCTAAGTTTTCATTGGAGACAGTTGCTTTCCTTTTGTGGTCGTAAAGTCCCTTTTGTTTTAATTACATAAAAATTAAAGATTTCACAACTGCATTTCACGTAATAAATTATGTGTTATGTAACTGAATTATCATCCTGTTTTTTGGAATTAAAAAAGTAATGATTTTCGCCAAAATAATGGATTTTATCCTCCAAAATTCCAACTTTTTGGGGGTCCGACTCTCAATTATTGAGGGGATCGACCCCCCCCCCCCCGGTCACGACGCCCATGGATTAGTGCAAATAGTAAAGTTAAACTTTTTGTAAATGATTAGTCCTATGTGTACTTATGTCATAGCATTGAAAAAAGTTTAGATTTGTGTTGAATTTCTAAAGATATAGGAAGATATATAGCATGTTACGTACTCTACACTCAAAAGACATGGAAATTTTTGATTAAACTGTCTTCAAATTTTCTGTGAAAGTAAGAACTATTCTTACCTAATGAAGGTTTTCTACTATGGCTCAGTTTATCTACATTTAAGCACCAAAATAATTTTTAAAAAGGTAAATATTTTTTACGGGATTACTTACTAAAGAACTGCATGTTTATGAACATGTTACGGACTCTACATATTTGTCACCTTTTAGTATTGTTTGAATTATTGTTTATAGAGTCTAAACAACAACAATACTTCCTCATTGTTCAATAGCTACAATGATAGAATCAACTGTAATGGCTATTTCTTCATCATATATTTGAGGGGTGCCCACCGGGGGGGGGGGGGGGGCATGCCGCAGACTGTGCCATTGAAGTTTTTTTAGAGGATGTTTTGAGGGGTATTTTTCTCATTTTTAGAGCGAGGTTTTTGATATTATGGGGGAGGGGGGGGGGGTCTGTGGGATATTTAGGGGAGGTGCACCTAAGCTCTAGGGGGTGGGGGTACCAGATTGAAAGTGGCCTCCTGTTAGAACAGACAAAGTGATGTGTTGATTTCTTCAGTCTTGAATTTGTTATTAGAAATGATAGGTTTTAATGCAAATTTTACTAACAATTTAACTTTTATAGTAGATCCTTGGTTATCTGAAGTGATCAATACCAGACCATCTTCGGTAAATCGAAATTTCTGGATAAGTTTTAACCACCTTGCAGTTTATGACGAGATATCTCATCCATTTAACATGTAATTCTGGGACTGTCCAACTGCAAGGGGGTTAAGGGGGACAGGACATGTTAGGGAGAAGATGTTTTTAAGCCAAAACTTTTTTAATTGCATTTTTAAAGGTAAGTTAAGTTTTTTTAAATTCAATCAAAAAAGGCAAAATTTTTTGCTTCCAGAATCATATATTTTTAGGCAACAACATTTTGTTCATTTCCATTTTAAATAATTGCATTTAATTAATTAAATGTATGATCGGTCACCTACGGCACGAATGATTTTATATTTTTGTTTAATGGCCCTAATATTAATGTACTAAATGACATCTGACATGCCTTACTTTGTTCCTTTATTTTAACGTGAAAGCAATTTTTCTCTTTTTTTTTTGTACAATATGTACTGGGGTATTTTATACTGGACATTTTTCAAATGTCACATTGAAAATATACTGAAATTCGGGACCACCAGATCAGTCAAAATCCCATAAGGTAATAGAGGAAATTGGGACTCTATTTTTGATTGGTTATGAAATCATAACTAAGTAACTTGATTTTTTAAAAATGGGTTTCATCTTTATCTTTACTAATAATAAAGCTAAAAGTCTCTCTGTCCGGAGGATGTCTGGATGTCGTCTGTGACGCGCATAGCGCCTAAACTGTTCGGCCGATTTTCATGAAATTTGGCACAAAGTTAGTATGTAGCATGGGGGTGTGCACCTCGAAGCGATTTTTTGAAAATTTGATGTGGTTCTTTTTCTATTCCAATTTAAAAAAAAACAAATATAAGATGGACGAGTAAATTACGAAATTATCATAACTTGGAACCGTAACATGGGCACAAGCCAATTGGCGAGATACGAAATTATCATAACGTGGAACCGTAAGATGGGTACAAGCCAACTGGCGAGAGAATTCACCATACATTTTTTGTAAATATACAGGCGAACCAAAAGACCTTTTGATTTTTCTATTACGGGCAAAGCCGTGCGGGTATCATTAGTGAAGAATAAAGCAATAAATTGAATCTACTCCTAAAATAAGTTCTTTTAGTTCTTAAGTATTAGCAGTTTATTTTTTGTTGTAAAGAAAAAAATCAGGACAACTTTTTTTAGATCAAGAACCTGGGGTATGTTGGTTCACTTTTAGAAAACCCACAAAAACTTTTAGAACAATTAAAAAAGCAATACTCCAATATTAGCAATAAAGATCTCAAAATTTGAAAGCTAATTCTGTCAAAAGGATAAATTCACAAGAGAAGGAAAAATATAATACTGTTCTCGGTCAAACTGTCTTGAGAATGGTAGAAACATTCACTATTCACAAAACAAAGTTCCAAGAATCTTTTTTCAAAAGACCCAGAAACGTAGGTTGCCCCTTTCTGCCTAGCAGCATTTCTTTCTTTGTAAGCCCTCGCGCATAATAGAGGAAGAATGCTACCGGTTCCCGCCAAAGCTCCTACTCCGAGAACAAAAACTTTAAGCACTTCTAGCATTGCTTTAAATTAATCATTTCATTCTGGGATTTTCGTGTATTTCTTAGAATATCTTCTTTAAATATGCTGAGCACTTGAAAAAAAATAAGAGTTCATTAATTTAGTTTTTTTTTTAGTTTTTTACATCTTTGTAAAAAAAAGCTAAGTACCATCTTTTGGAAAAATATAGAAAAATGCATAAAATTAAAAAATTCTACTGAATTATTTTAATGATATACTCTGTTTTGTTAAAATTAACATGGAATGTATTTTTTATAAATAACTCCAATTTCTTTAGAGAAAAAATTTAAAAGTAGATGTTCTCACAATGGGAGCTTTGGTGCCTTATGGGTTAATACTGGTTGTTACTTGTTTTTCTCTCCTGTGTTATTTTAATTCGAAACGCCTGTTCTTGATCTATTATTGCTATTTTTTATTTTAGGACAAAAACTGAAAAATAACGGAAGATCTGCAGATGGTATTCAAATGTTTCTCAGAAAAAAAATAACAAAGTAGAAAATTATTGTGTCAAAGAAAGAGATAAATTTTTTAATTGAACAGTTTCTTAAATCTACTGGAACTATGGCGAGCTATATAGCACAACCTCAAAAAGTACCGAAAGTTGCGAAGGTAAGTTAATTTAAAGAAAAACTTTTTGGTTTAAAAAAAAACAATTTTTTCTTGTAGTTGAAATTCAAATTACAGTAGACTCCTCATTATCGGTGGAATAAGATTGTACCCATAGTAAAATAAAAATATAAAGTATTACCGCACATAGCTCAAAACTATCAGCAGGAATGAAAACATCTTTCATTAATTTATCTTCAAATTTTGAAGTCGGTGTTTAATGTAGATATTATTAACAATTTTCAGCCAATGCACATATCTACAGCAAATGTATCTGCACAGCATCAAATGTATCCGTGCACCAGGATCCGCAAAGCTCCTTTTTTTTCCTATTTTTTAAAATTTTTTTTCCTTTTTTTTCCAATGCATAATCTTGCTTCCTCCTTTTTACCTAGACTACTGTAATTTCCTGCATCTTATCCACAGACTATCTTTTATGAAAGTGCAAAATTAATGATGCACCTATTATTTACACCTTTTTTCCCCTGAAAGTTAAAACTATCAAATCTCAATTTACAGTTAAAAAAAAAAGACTGCTCCTGTGCCTGTAAGGTTGTTCATTTAACATGGATTTCCTTTTACTCTATTGATTGAAGCTGTGTAAATTAAACAACCTTACAAATAAAGAAGAAACTCTCTGTTTGCCTCCTCCCCCCCCCCCGTTTTAGTACAGTAAAACTAAGCTAAAAAAACACAAAACACGAAGATCACCCCTCCCCCTAAATAACTTCTTACCCTTCCAACAAGAAGGGGTGAAAAGTCTCGGCATTTATGCGTCAGGTTCAGGGGAAAGGGGGCTCACTTTTTTATCGTAAAATAATAAACTCAAATAAACAAAAATTCGAATTAATCAGGGTTCCCAGGCGGGGGGGGGGGGGGGGGGTGCAGATGGAATTTTAAAGCAAGTTTTTCAAGGATTTTTCTTTGAGGGAAGGCATTGTTTTTACATTCTAAAATCAACGATTGCAGTGAAGTTCATGGACAAATTTCACTGATTTTTAACTGATCCGAAATAGATTAAACTGTCGCACAAGCACAATGATAATTAGAAATGTCAGAAGGCTCACCCTAAAATGATCTAAATGAGGTCGGAAACCAATTTAGTTGTAACTGGAGTTTAACTGTTTAGAGTGCTGGAATGATATCAAAAACTAAAGCCCTGTGAAGTCCAAATTGAGTGACGTTTCCTTTGTCCTTCTTAATTAATTTACTTCAACTTTTCCACAATCTTTTGCCATCATTGTAAGGGGTGATAAACTGAAATTGCCAATAGTGAGACAATAAATGATGCAATTCTGCACTCTAAGTCGGTAGGGGTTCTCGTTTGCAAACACCAAGCTGCCTCTCCAGGGGTCTGGCCAGAGGATATTTGGGTCCGTTAACGGACCCTTCACAAAAATCCGATCAAACAAAAGGGACCTTTCACAAAATCCCGATCAAACAAAACGGACCTTTCACAAAATCCTGATCAACCAAAACGGACCCTTCACAAAATTCTGATAAACAAGAATGGATCTTTCACAAATTGTTTTTTGAAGGAGCAAATCTGAAAGCAAAATAACGCATATTAAACCGATAATTTTTGGAACCTTTTTTAAGTCAAATTAGAGGGATCAGCTTATACAAAATCTGCTAATTTTGCAAAGAAAAAAAAATTGGCACTCTTGTGATGCTCCTGCAAGCGATAAATTGCTACTGCCAAATAAATATAATGCTTGTTGTTTGCTTCTTGGAAAGAAATTAACAGCTGGAAATAAGTTTGGTTTCAAATAATTTTGTTTGTTTTATCACAGCTAATTAGCAGCGGTGTTGTTGTCAACGTTTCTGTAAAGGCGTTTGGTAAGCACTTTTCTCCCCTCTGGTGATTTAATAAACAATAATATATATCAGCGAAATGAACTTAAAACTGCAAAGGGATAGTAAGGGTGGGGAAAAAATGTGATCACTTCAGATAGGGTTACCAACTTTAAAATTATCACCATTTAGCGTCTGGCATTAAACCTTTATAATGAACTTGATTAGAAAGTATTCTCATCATTTTACCAGCTTGTCAATATCTGGGTTTTTATGGTGCGGTACGATGTTCAACTGTTATTTTGGGAGAAAATTATATGGGTTTGATTTTTCCGATGCTAACAAGGGTGATTAACTTTAAATAAACTGTTTTACTTGCCTTTTTTTTTTCTTTAGACGTCTACATTTTAAAAAAGAAATCTTTTAACATCTGATATAAGAATCATATTTTGTTCTTTGTTCAAGCTAACTTCGTTTTATTAGGATGCAAATGAATGAAAAGTCGATTTTTGTTAAAACACGCACTTCAAGTTTTCAAAGCAAAATTCCATTTTCTTTTATGAGTCAAAAATTAAAATGCTGAATCAATGGTTTAATTTTATTTCTGGTTTAGCTGTGTCCACAGATATTAATGATATGTTTATCATAGGACTCTAAAATGCAATTTAAAAATTTTATCAAAAATATCTTTTACAAGCCGTTTTTATACCTTTGATGCCTTCACTTTGAGAATTGCGATCTCTTTGCATCCGCTATGGGATTCCGATTTTTTGAATTTTTGATGTTTAGTACGCTTTGTTAAGAAGTAAACAAATAAAATCTCTTTATTTTTGTTAAAATCACGGAATTTATAAGTTTTAAACGAAATTCTGTGCTTTTTTAAGAGTGTCTTGGGTCAAAAAGTTAAATGCTGAACCCCCTCGTCTGAATTTTATTTGTTACAATTATTTTAAATGCTGTACAGAAATATTTCTAGTATAATTTAACATAATGTAGAATGGTAGATAAATATTGCTACTTGAGGGAGCGATGCCGCCCCCCCCCCCCCGCTAAATACTAGAAAAACACCCCAGAATGATATTCTCAACATAGAAGAGGAAAACACTCTACTTTAAGTTTAAATGATGTAGTTTGTACCTGCTCTAAATTCTAAAATTTCGATTTAACAAAAAAAATTTTTTTACGAAATTATTTTATTTTTCACAAAATTAATTCACTTTTCACAAAATTATTTTATTTTTCGCAAAAAACGGACCCTGTGAAAAATCCTGGACAGACCCCTGCTCTCTCTTATGTAGCCGGTTATGTGAATTATGCTAAATATGCGAACATATATTTACAAAACTGTATTAAACTTTTGAGTACATTATGAGATGAAAAAATTTGGTAAATGTGTTACATTAAGCTATCCAACGGGAACCAACACAGTGATAAATCTTGGTGGTCCAGAACCGGTACTTCGAGACGTACGTCGCAGAACAAATGCCTGAGCTGGAGAACAATTCTGTTCAAATGTGAGAGGAAAACTGATAAATATTCTGCAGAAATTCTGCAAATTTCAGTGAAATTTCTGCAGAAACCACGGTGCAGAAAATCTGCAAAAACTATAATGCCGAAAATCTGCAGGAACTGCAGTGCATAAAATCTGTAGCAACTGCAAATTTTCCACAAATATCTCCCAACTCAAGATAGAATTAAAAAAATTGGAAGAAAATCTAAAATTCTCGCAAATTACGATAATTTGAAGGAAAGCTCACAATGTTGAGCTCGATAAGTCCATTGTAGGACTTACCCAATCAATCTTCATCTACTGCAATTTTGACCACACACATGTGTTTTGGAAACATGCCAATAATGAAACACGTTCATCACCGGAAATTGCTTGTCTTGTTTGAGACTTCAATCCCTTTGCATCCAGAAAATATTTTAATTATTTAGAAAGTTTTCAAGTGTTTTATTACATGCATTCCAAACTTGACTTATTTTATTTATTATTTTAGTGTTTTTTTTATTTAGTAACATTATTTTAATTGCTCCT
Organism: Uloborus diversus; assembly: GCF_026930045.1. Lineage (NCBI taxonomy): Eukaryota > Metazoa > Arthropoda > Arachnida > Araneae > Uloboridae > Uloborus > Uloborus diversus. The sequence goes on from NC_072739.1 coordinate 24,111,328, forward strand.
TCATGCCATGTAAAATTAACCAAAAAAAAATGTTGTTCGCCACCTAGGTTCGGATTTTTATAAAATGTTGTCTTTGCTCTTTCTATGCATTTTAAAAAGCAAATAAACTATTTTTGGAGAATCTCAATCGGTTTAGGTTTGACACCTTGTTAAAGTTCTTTTGAATTTATAGTTTTCATGATCAACTAATTTTCCAAATTCAGTTCTCTTTAATTAGTCACTTGGTTAAAAGCTGTGATGTTTCCGGAAATATCTCATTTCCACAGAAATAAATAGCAACAGTCCAATTAAAAAAAAAAACTCCCATATGAAACAACTTTGATTTTTAGCACCCAATTTGAAAAATTTCACGTTTTTTTGCATATAATGCTTGAAGTACTTGCAGAACAATTTTGGTCAAATGATTTTACGTTGTAGAATATCCTAAAGTATTTTGCTTTGGAGGATAGAACAAAGCTTGATATGAGCAATAAAACAGTGGAATGCTTAATAAGATAAGAATTTTGTGAAGCACAATCTATCAAAGTTCTACACTTTAAAGTTTTACCATTATGCCTTACATTTACATATAAAGTTTGTAAAAATACCTTTTCATTTCTACTATTATTCAACATTGAAACATTTGTTTTTGGATCATGTAATTTATTTTTATGAACATTTTCACTATAAAAACTAAGGCACATTAGCTTAAAATGGTTCTTATTACACACAGGACATTTTGTATTTCCTTTGCATTGATATTTAAAATGGTTAGAATTTAAACAGCTAAAACATTTTTTCATATAAACAATTTTTTCCCTTTCACTTAAACTCATTCGTTCTGCTTTAAAGCATTTACTACGTAAATGGTTTTTTCACAGAAAATACAGCACAAATTGAACTTACCCTTCCCGCAATCAGTGGACAAAAGCATAGCAGAAGTAGGCACTTCACAATGCCCTGAATTTACACTACCCAAAACGCTCGCATTATTTTTACTTTTAACACTTCCAAAACATGATCGAGCTAGTTTTATCATCTCATCAGATTCAACTTCATGTCGTAAAAAAGACATTAGTTTATGCAATGTTCTTTCAAATGCCTGCAATTTTCGCCAGGCGTTTTCTTCCTTTCCCAGGCGCACAAAACACTTTCTGGTAAACAAGATTCAACGAGCAGAACCAGGGCCGGATTACTAAATAGGCAATGTAGGCAGTTGCTTAGGGGCCCCGAGATTCTGAGGGGCCCCGGAGAAATCTTAAAGTTGAAAATATGTAAGAAAAAAGTTCAATTTCGATAAAAAAAAGGAAAGAAAGGAAAAAGTAAAAAAAAATGGAGCTCCCTTTTAGTTACTGTATTAATTGTTAATAAACATTGTTGGTAATACTTAAAATTGTAGTCAGAACCTAAAACTATAAGTTTTAAAATGAGGGGTAAGCTATATGAAATTTGATGAAGGATTTATGTGGTGACAGAAATACAGACTAGAGAAATAATATATGAGATTATGTATAAAATACTCGTATGAGGGGGCCCCAACACTTCTAATGCCTATTACCCCCGTTTACACTGGCCGAGATATACTCAGACCCCGAAGAGTTCCTATTTTTCCTACTTTTTCCTACTTTTTAGAGCTCTCTCCTTATTTTCCTACTTTTTCCTTTTTTTTCCTACTTTTTCTTTCTTTAGTATAGTACTTCTAATTGTGCATTGATTCTTATTTTTACAATGTCACATCTGTAATTTTCTGAATGTTTCAATTTTGAAAAGCAAAAGAAACAAGCAGATCCTGAGCTTTTCATTGACTGACTGCAGTAATTTCTGGAATGAACGCGCTTAAACACGCGGCGTTTGCGTGTTTAAAGTTAAATTTTCGTTAGTGATTTTTTTGCTGTTGAGGAGTTTATGATAGACTTTTCTTTTTATCTCCCCGACTTAAGTCCTACTGTCCTTTTAACGAAACAATAAAGAAATAAATACTGGCACATTCTGATGCAAAAATATATTATTTACCCATCAATTAGAAGCTTTAATTAAAGTAAACAGCCAACAGAAGTGCTGGAAAAGCCGAATTTCCTATTTGCCAATTTTTTGTATAGTTGATTACAAGAGAAATGGAACTCTATTTAAACAGAAAGGCAATGTAAAACCTTAAAAGAAACGTAAGGAAGTAAAAAATGAAAAACCTGTACACTGTACATATTTTATTAATGTTAGTACAAAATAAAAGCTACAGATAACAGAAATTCGCAAAAACGGACCACTTCAAAAATAATCGAGGAAACTAACTTTTTTCATACATAAATACTATTATTGTTCATTCTAAGTCGTAGACATGATTATAAAATCTATAACATTTCATTTTTTTCCTTTGAAAAGAGTATTTGCAAAAAAAAAAAAAAACTGCGAAGCCTAGATGGGCAAAACGTTTCCGATTTTTGGTTCCCGATTTTTGGAGAAAAATCGGAAATTAATTTAAATGCGAGATTCCGTTTTTATTTCTTCACTTTTTTAAAAGTTGGGGGATAGAGCCACAAGCAAATATGTACTGATTTTTTTTTTGTGATGTATATTTTCTACTATGATATATCATAAATATCGAGGTGTTGCTCATCATTTTTATGTGCTGATGCGTTCATGGCAATGCGGCATTCTGCACATTTTCTTTAAAAAATTTTTGACAGACTCTTACTCTTTTTCTGGGTGCGGCAATTATACCGATGCGACATATCTACTGTAAGTTATTGTACTCAGGACGCCTTATCAAAGGGAGGGTATATAGAAAGAGATATATGCAGGCATTTGATGCCAGGTGCTCCCCCCCTCACTCTCAATTTCATAAACAATTTCCGATTCAATATTTTTATTGTATGGTGAGGATTGAGAGAAACTACATGCTTTCCCTTTTATGCAAAGAGAAACATTAAGAACTGATCTTTGTCATTGATAAAAATGTTATGTTTCCCATCATGTTTTTTTCCGTGACAAAAATGTTGGGACAAGAACGGGGGTAAAAATCATCGAACCAATAAAACAATGTTCGTTTTTATTGCTTGATTAAAATTAAAACTGGCCAATCATTTTGATTTTTCCCCTGGGGGTGGCTAGCGAAGGATGTATACTGTGAATGCAAATTTTATCTGAAAAGAACAAAAACTGCAAACTCTTGTATAGTTATGCATTTATTTTCCAAAGCCAGGGAGGGGAGAAATTGACCCCACTGACTCCCATAAATGACGTGCACGAAACAAAAATTTATGTTGAATCCTAAAAATACATAACATAGTACAAGCCCTTCAGTTTGCTTATTGCGTCATTTATTTAGTTTTATTCTTTTATTATAAATTTTATGTCTCATATTTGAGAACAAATTTATTTTAGTTCTGTACTTTCAGTCTATTTCTTTTTTTCCAAATTCAAACATCTGCCCCTGTTTTTGCAAAAATGCATGTCAGCTGCTGATTATTTGATTATTCTAAAACTAATTTAATATTTGCTTTGCTTTTTGTATCATAGTTTATGACAACAGGAGCTAAAAGTGTTAGTATTTTCAAATGATAAATGGATGCTCTCGAAGGAATGTTTTCGTTTTTGACAAAACAAAATCTTTAACAAAAATGGTTTTATTGTACCAAAATATAAATTTTATTTATTTATTTATTTTTATTTATTTAGTTATTTTATTATTTTTTTTGCGATTACTATATTGCATTTTATTCTTTAACCATTAAAAGTTTTATTACTGTATTGTTGAAAGGTGTTTCTTTGTTTGGATTTTTTTTTCATATTTTTGTAATTTATATCTTTGTTTCCACTAGTTTATTTTTCATAATGGTGATTGTCAGCTTGTTTCTTTCGTTTTGTTTTTGCGGCTTGGTCTTACATTAAATTCCTTTGATACTTCAAAAGTACTGTTGGTTTATTTTTGGGACAATTTTAAATCAAAAATACTATTAGTTTATTTTACATTAGAAATAAAATTCACGCTAAATTTGTTTCCTCTTGACGTGTGTGTAGTCCTGTCTCTTCCTATTTTTTCCTACTTTTTTAAGTTATTTTTTTCCTACTTTTCCTACTTTTTAAATTTATGATTCCTTATTTCCTACTTTTTCCCTCCAAAAAACCACTTCGGGGTCTGTATACTAGTTTATTTTTAAACGGTGTTAAAGTTAAACCGCGAGCCGAAACGGGCGTTTACACTAGCGTTAGTTTAAAGACGTTTAACCGTAACTTTTTGTTTGTTTACATTCTGTCATTCTGCTGTAGCGTCATTACTTTTTTATTTTCATGCTCGCTTACACTGTTTTTGTTATTAAAGAAAATAATATTCAGGACTGAATCATATTTTCTAAGCACATTGCGAAATATATTTAGCGACGACGTTTGTACAATTCTTATTTATATTTAAGCAATTTATGTTCGAAGTATTGATTTTGTGCACGACCCCCCCCCCCTCAAAATCAAAGCTTTGAACTTGAAATCAGATTAATAGAGTGTTTTGAAACTTCATTGTTGGGAAATAAATGATTTCCTTTACATTTTCCTTCATGTTTACGTTTCATAGATGAGAAGAAAGTAGATTTTGTACATCAATAACAATTCAAAGGTGAAACGCACTGTCTAGTTTTGACACAAGTAAAATTTTTCGGTTGATAAATATCTCAAGATGTTTAGGCCAGAATAAAAGTGTTCTTAGTTACCTGGAAAAATTTAGGAATTTAATTACAAACGAGCCAAGATTGACTTTTTAATTTTTTTTTAAATCTTGAAAGTAAAGTTAATATTTTGATCAGTCACTCTCATGAATACATAAAAATAATAATAAAAATGTTTGCTTTTTCTTTTTTTCCGAATGGAGAATATGTATTTATGAATTAGTACTTTTTCAGTTCTAGAGATCATACACTAATCTTTTTAATTTATCTACAGTGCATTGGTCTACATTTTGCACAGCTGAGTGCATTTGACATGTATCCAACTAAGGTGAACATATCGGTAGTGGCCACTGTTTCAATAGTGCCCACTTCAACATTTATATTTGAAAAAAATAGGGTTCCAGGTTTTCCAATGGATTCAAACATGCAGGAGGTAATATCGTAAGTGCACATTTGATGAAATTGTGATTCCATTGGGATACCGGGAATCCTAATTTTTGAAATATAAACCTTGAAATAGCCACGACTGAAGCACTGGCCACTATGGGTGTATTTACCTTAGAACCTGTTTTTATTTGTATTTCTGTTCAAAAAGCTTTCGTAGTCGTCAATCACTGCTTTCGGGAAGGATATAAATCCTTTTCTTTTCCTCAACACGATTATTTCGATTTGAAACGGTTGCTTTTCAATGTAAGTACTTATAGTTATTTCAAGTTATTATAAGCCCCCCTTTCCCCTTAATTAGCCAAATATAGCCTAATTCTGCCTTTTAGGGGTTCTTGTTCACCAACTTCGTACATCTCAAATATTGTTTAATAAGCAATTTAAATGAAGACCATATTTCTTCCGTGAGTGCTCACGAATTCCCCACAGAAAAACATTTTTAAAAAGTCTTTCGGTTATGAAATGCTATACAAATCATTTGTTTCAAGTACACAATAAAATTCTTTTTGCGACATATTGTCAGACCACACCCATCTATATTGCAACCCCTCACTTTCATGCTCATTTTTCTGCAAAAAAAATTTTTTTATTGCGAAAAAATTGCATTTTTTATATATTTAGCAAGGATGTCTCTGAAAGGAGAACCAACTGTATGAATGTTTTCTTAATTGTTACACATAGAAATACCTACTAAATTTATTTCCCAAGAAAAAGTCTTGTTTTTTCAGTGTAATTTTCCTAAGACAAAAATTAGGACATTTTAGCATAAGAGCTGCGCCTTTAAACCTGTGCGACTTCGGTATATTTTTTTCCCGCCTTCGAACCCGAGCACCTTTTTTTTTCTTCGCCTTTGAACAAACCTGTGCACCTTCAGATGTTATGCACCTGTGCATTTTTTGTTTTTAATTTGCGGCCTCTTAGGGTACCCAGTCTGCCTCTGTGCATATGCGTATGATCCTTTTGTAATGATGAGCCTATCTTTCTTGTTTTTCACATGTTTTGTTTTTAGTTTCAATGCATGTGTTAATGTTACTGGTAATCTAAGTTATTGTATATATTAGTTTCTTTTTTACTTATTTCGGATTATCCGGCAAATTCGCTTATCCGCTGTTTTTCTTGCTGCCCTGTTCTAAGAAAAACCGGAAGTTAGCTGTATTTTCATAACTTGAGAAGAAAAAAGGGTAATGAATATACAGTACAACTGTGGTTTAACAACACCCGATTTCCTTAATTTAATGATACACTTTTCCGGATTTCACTTGCATTGAATGTTCATGCTCCTGGATTCAACGATTCCCTTGGCAATTGTTAAGTCGGGGTTATACTGTACTTTTTTCTTAAAGAATGTAAAACCAACTTATTAACAACTTGGTTTTAGAAAAAGGAATTAAATAAAAGCTGTAATATGTTTAACTTGATGTATAATGATTTCTTTTAAAACAAGCAAAAACAAAGTACAGCATTTCAACAAAAATTGATACTCATTCTTTCATTTAATGCTTATTTCCACTGATATTGCAACTCTTGGGGAACGTACTCGCTTCACAAGGAACTATATGTATCAGGGGTCTGTCCAGGATTTTTCACAGGGTCCGTTTTTTGTGAAAAATTAAATAATTTTGTGAAAAATGAATTAGTTTTGTGAAAAATCAAAAAAATTTCGCAAAAAAAAAAAAAAAAACATTTTGTTAAAACGAAATTTTAGACTTTAGAGATGGTACAAACTGCATCAATTAAACTTAAAGTTGAGTGTTTTCCTCTTCTTTGTTGAGAAAATCATTCTGGAGTGTTTTTCTGATATTTGGCTGGGGGGGGGGGGAGGGCATCGCTCTTTCAAGTATCAATATTTATCTACCATTCTACATTATGTTAAATTGTACTAGAAATATGTCTGTACAGTATTTAAAATAATTGTAACAAAAATATAAATAAATAAAATTCAGAATAGGGTTCAGCATTCAACTTTTTGAACCCAAGACACTCTTAAAAAGCACAGAATTTTGTTTAAAACTTATAAATTCCGTGATTTTAACAAAAATAAAAAGATATTTTAATTGTTTACATCTTAACAAAGCGTAATAATAATCAGAAATTCGAAAAATCGGATTCCCATAGCGGATGCAAAGAGATCTCAATTCTCAAAGTGAAGGCATCAAAAGTATAAAAACAGCTTGTAAAAGAAATATTTTTGATAAAATTATCTTAAAATTGCATTTAAGAGTCCTATGATAAACATATAAACATTTCATTAATATCTGTAGACACAGTTGATGCAAAAAAAAAAAAAAGAAAACCATCTATTCAGCATTTTAATTTTTGACTCATAACAGAAAATGGAATTTTGCTTTAAAAACTTGAAATGAGAGTTCTAACAGAAATAAAGAGAGTTTTCATTTATTTGCATCCTAATAAAGCGAAGTTAGCTTGAAAAAAGAACGAAATATTTTTCTCTTATCGGATGTTAAAAGATTGCATTTTTCAAAATGTAGACATCTAAAGAAAAAAAAAACGGTAGTTAAAAGAGAGTTAATCATCCTTTGTTAGCATCGAAAAATCAAAACCCATATAATTTTCTTCCAAAATAACAATTAAATATCGCACCTCACCATAAAAACGCAAATATTGACAAACTGGCAAAATGATGAGAATATTTTCTAATCAAGTAATTGTAAAGGTTCAACGCCAAACGCTAAGTGGTGATAATTTTGAAGTCCGTAACCCTAGTAACCCTATCTGAAGCGATCATATTTTTTCCTCACCCTTTGCAGTTCTAAGTTCATTTCGCAGATATATATTATTATTGTTTATTAAATCATGAGAGGAGAAAAGTGCTTACCAATGCCTTTTCAGAAAAGTTTACAACAACATCGCTGCTAATTAGCTGTGATAAAACAAACAACCATTATATTTATTTGGTAGTAGCAATTATTTATCGCTTGCAGGAGCATCGCAAGAGTGCTGATTTTTTTTTTCTTCAAAATTAGCCGATTTTGTATAAGCTGATCCCTCTAATTTGACTTAAAAAAAGGTTCCAAAAATTATCGGTTTATACACAGAAATATGAGAAATATGCGTTATTTTGCTTTAAGATTTGCTTTTTCTATAAACAATTTGTGACAGATCCGATCTTGTTTATCAGAATTTTGTGAAGAGTCCGTCTTGTTTGATCAGGATTTTGTGAAAGGTCCGTTTTGTTTGATCGGGATTTTGTGAAAGGTCCGTTTTGGTTGATCGGATTTTTGTGAAGGGTCCGTTAACGGACCCAAATATCCTCTGGCCAGACCCCTGTGTATTCATTCTGGTTTCAAAGCAGTGGGTAAAGAAAATAACCTACTTACTGCTGCAGTTTATGATGCAAAAGATGTTCTTCTAGGTGTTTTCAATTTTATGAGTTTTTTAATAAAACAAATAACTTTTCCTGATGATTCCAGGTTCTCGCTGACAAAAAGGAACCCAGAATGTTAAACAATACATTTTAGGAGATGTAATTGATTATCAAATAAATAATCAAAAATGAATTGAAATATCAAAACATTTTCACCATTTCATTATTAGAGAACATTCATACATTAATCATTTGAGTAGAAGTGTGCTTTGACAGTACCGGTAAAAAGTCTATTTGCAATGAATTCGAATTTGCACCATGCATTGTTTTTTTCTATGATCTTCTGAAAACAGTTAAATCCTCATTTCCTGAGTTGATAAAAATCTACACCAGTTCAGAAAACTGAACGCCCAAAGTATACGGATGACATAAAAAATAGAGAAATATTCAGTTTTGTATCAAAAGAAAAGGGGAAAATATCCCCAGGGAGATTGTTGTGAAATAATAATAATATATTTTATTAGCATCACACATACTTAAAAAATAGATCTTAAAAAGTTTAATGGGTCAAATTTAACTTTTGGTCTGGGATTCTTTCTTGCTAAGTACTAGGTTTTTGAATAACCTTTTTAAAAATAAGGTGAAAGATAAAGGGGAGTAACACAACTTTGTTTTATTATTTTAAATCTTCAGTGGCATCAATTTCTTCAGATGCTGCAATACAAAGCTTCTTTCTTGAAATCCATCCGCTTCTTTCTGTAGAATTCTTTAAGGTATATGCAAACTGAAAAGCATAAACAGAAAGGTTGGTATTAATTAAAACCAAATCTCCCTGTTATATGCCATTCGGTAATGAAAGGAATTGCAAACAAATGGGATAAAAATGTTACAATTTTCCTTCACACTTTATCCAGGCTTAGGACTGGCAGCTGCCAATGCTGGCGTGTTTAAAAATTGTTTTTACAAAAACTAAATTTTAGTTTTTAAACTGTTGCATGAAATAAACTAATGCGTAGACATGTGCTATGGTTAACACTCTTCTTCAGAGTAGAATGGATGTGCCTCAGTTTTAGGAGTCTCCTCTCTAATAAAAAAACTTGATTAATTTTCTATTACAAAGAAATTAACATATGATTAAAATAACTGTAAAATAAAATTAAACAGAGCATTTTGGGAAACAAACATGTAGAGATGAACTGCAATGGCTAGAACTTCTAGAGTTACGTTGTTAGTGAGGGAAATTTGACAACAATCGTAAAATCAAATTCGGCTTATTGAATATTTCGACTTGACGAAATTCGGCTTATCAAAAATAAGTAACATACTGTAACGGATTCGGTGCGACTTCCACTTTCTTGAAATGAAGACATAGTTCTTGATAAAAACACAGGAGCTTTATTTACACTATGTACAGGAGAAATCGTTAACAACTGCTAAAATAATCACCAGCAATTAAGCAAATATCACTCAACACCATAAACTCAACGGTTACACTCGTATTTACTTCCAAATACGAAAACAACACAGCGAAATGCCTCGCTATAAACAGAGATAATACACACTCTCAGTACAAATTCTCAATCGAAACTCACTCTTTATCCAGCGTAACCGTTTATATACACACCGAAAAGAGAGCTCTCAAAGATTCCAGAAAATGCTACAACGTTCTACAACTACACTTTCATTGATAAAATCAGAGAATGAAATAAGAAAAAAAGAATAGGGGGTTGTATACTTTAGCCATATGTTAAGGGGTTGTATATTCATTACGGGAAACTATTTACAGGTTACGTTACTACAATAATTACTATTTACAGGATTTGTAACAATACGTTAGATATTCAGTTAAACGGGAATAAATATTCACTTCGACTAACCACAGTTTTTGTCTTATCCAAGGTTGACTTAGGTAAGTTTCACGGTACTTGGCTCTAAGTTTGTAACATTGCCATAAATCGTTCTTTTGGATCTGTAACTCAAAGCAAAACATAATGCCACACGGATCAGATTTACAGGTCGGATGTGGCCTGCGGGCTGTAGGTTGGGCATCACTGCACTGGATAATATGAATGGAATGATGACTAAATTGTGCTATTTCATGTGCAAAGAACTTTAATAATGTTCAAACAAGGTATTTAAGGGATCGAAAACAAGTTTTCTACACTAAATACAACAAAAAAAAAACTCTGGTTTAGAAAAAAAATCCTCTATTGTGCTAGTGATTGGAACTAGATAAACCACAATAAACAATGTCAACTCTAGGGGCCTCCTTGACAGAAGCTGAGTCTTCTAAGCCGGAGGTTATGGGTACGATTCCCACCTTGCCTTGAGTGTTCATTCATTCTAATGTATTGATGTATTGTAAAACTTTCACGTCTGTTGTCCTGAGAATAAAATTCGGAATAACGTTGCAGATTATTAGAGGTTCAAAGTTTCTCTACAATGAATAGCTAAAGACCGCAATGGGTGTAATGAAATCGAAAGACTCTAAAACCTTCGATTACTGAAAAGTTACGCAGGAAAATAATAAATTACTCCGCAATTCATGTTGTAACTCAGAGAAGTATGTCAGCAGGATTATTTTCCCCAATATTCAAGATATTAAAACTGAGTATTAAAAATGAGTAAGGAATAGCAAACAAAAATTTTCATTCACAGGAACAATTTAGTACTACAGTCAAACCTCGTTAACAGGAACTCGACGAAGACGCCAAAATATTTCGTGTTAACCGATTTCCACATTTACCGGATTTTCTCTAAGCTGACAAGCTTTTTTTTTATGTTTGCGACTCAGAAAATATAGTAACCAAAGTACATTTGTACTAAAATGTTCGCCCAAGCATTTGTATTTATTAGAGACGTACCGAGTAGCACTTTGGCCGAGTACCGAGTACTCGGCCTTTCACGACTCGGCCGAGTACCGAGTTACCGAGTACTCGGCCTTTCACGACTCGGCCGAGTTACCAAGTACCAATTACGTTTTAAGAAGAACCACTGACACACATGTGATGAATTTTGAACTTATTGGAATAGTAGTATAGACCTCCGTGTCCATATAATAGTTTTTAAAACTAAATTCCTGCTGAAGTTTAATTACGTATTATATAAACAATTTTGTTTGTGTCAAAAATTTTACCAAAAAATTATTCTTAAAATTAAAAGTAAAATCCTCTAATGCGGACACTAATAGGACAATTTTTTTTGTCCGCAATAGAGAGGTGTCCGCAGGACAGGGGTTTAATAATGTTATTTGCATTGGAACTGGGGAATTAAAAATTGTCCACATAAGAAGGGTGTCCGTTAGGAGGGGTTTCAATGTATACCAATCAATTATAGTTCTAGTCCGCCAAACATAAATATTTTTTAAAAGCAGATAAAACAAATGTGCAGGAACACTGCAGACACATATTTCTGCCCCCCCTCCCCCCCCGGTTACAAGGAACGTCTTTTTCAGTGCATAACATGTGAGCTAAAGAATGTAAAGACATTCGACAAAAAAATCCGACTTATGTCAGATGCCTTTAAATCCACGAGCTCCCATTTTGTGCATTGAAAAAGGAATTCTTTGTAACGCCAAAACACGTTTCTGCAGTGTTCCTGCACTGTGCTTTTAACATTGTTTTATTTACTTTAATTTTTTAAGCAAAGGTATTTTTATATTTTTTATAACTAATTTTTGTTTGTAGCAAAAGACCATTTTTAATATAAAAATTCCATATTTTCTATACTTACATTTTTTGCATAATTTTTAATAAACAAGTTTTATTAACTTTGGGGACATTAAAATAAAGATTTATTCCATTGAAGCATTACAAACTTTATTATTCTCAAAATTTAAATTTGACTTATAAATTTTAATTGTAAATGATTGCAGAATATAATGCTTGCTCTTTTTTTTTATAAATTTTAGTATCTGTCTTGGACAATATTCAATTTTTTGTACTACTCGATATTGGCCGAGTATCTGATCAGAATTTGGCCGAGTACCGAGTACTCTGAAAATTGGCCGAGTACCGAGTAGTTACCGAGTACTCGGTACGTCTCTAGTATTTATAGTTCAAGTAAGAAACACAAGTAATTCCAAACAGGCAATGGCTATATGGCGCATTTCTTTACGACAGTGCATTTTCAAACATATGATCGAAAGACTGGATTTTTGCTGCAGTGTTGGCAGGTAAATAAACACAATTTATTGCTTTTAGACCATAAACCTCTACATCGGCAGAACAGTTGTCATGAATCAAACTTCTTTTTTCACGATGAAATTTTAAATCTACGTTTATCAGCCACTTGGTAAAGATTTCACTGTTCATCCAAGCTTTTTTACTGTAACCATAGTCTGCAGCTAAAGTTCGTTTTTACTTGAAGCAGCAAGATTTTCACGATTTCCCTACAGCAAGGAGAGAAATTTTCTCACTGGCATTCATGTCGCTTGCGTCCAAGTGCAGATCTTTCAACTTTCAAAAGTAATTTGAAATAAAAGGATGAGATTTTAATTTTTTCTTCCTTTTTTTTTTCAAGACCTTAAAATTTTCTTTGTCTTATGCGAGAATTCGTCTAAAATCTCTTCGTGTTAAGTGAGAGATTTAACACTAATTTGTAGCTTTATCTGATGGGGAGTGGCATTTACTTTGTGCTAAGCGAAATTTTGGGATAATTAAGTTTGTGTTAACGGGGTTTGACTGTACTCACTATCAAAGTAGTACATAACGTCTCATAGAACTGTTTCCAGGGTCACTACTCAGGGGTCTGTCCAGGATTTTTCACAGGGTCCGTTTTTTGTGAAAAATCAATTAATTTTGTAAAAAATCAAATTTTGCAATTTTTTTTTTTGTAAAAACGAAATTTTTGAATTTTGAGATGGGGCAAACTGCATCATTGACACTTAATGTTGAGTGTTTTCCCTCTTTTCTGTTGGGAATATCATTCTTGAGTGTTTTTCGAGTATGCGAGGGCGGCATCGCTCTTTGGGAGATGGGTATCCCTCAAGTATCAATATTTATTTACCATTCTACATTATGTTAAATTATACTAGAAATGTTATATGTATAGTATTTAAAAGAATTGTAATAAAGAAATTCAGGCAGGGGTTCAGCATTTAACTTTTTGAACCAAGACATTGTTAAAAAAGACAAAATTTCGTTTAAAATTTATAAATTCCATGATTTTTACAAATTTTAACATATTTTAATTGTTTACCTCTTAACAAAGCGTACTAAACATCGAAAATTTGAAAAATCAGATTCCCATAGCGGATGCAAACAGATCGCAATCCTCAAAGTAAAAACATCACAAGTACAAAAACGGCTTGTAAAATAAATATTTCTCATAAAATTATTTTAGAATTGCATTTAGAGTCCTATGATAAACATTTCATTAATGTCTGGACACAGTTGAATCAAAATAAATAAATAAATAAAAAATAAACCATCGATTCAGCATTTAAATTTTTGACTCATAAAAGAAAATGGAATTCCGCTTTAAAAACTTAAAATGAGCGTTGTTTCAAAAATAAAGAGACTTTTCATTTATTTGAATCCTAATAAAGCGAAGTTAGCTTGAAAAAAGAATAAAGTAGGATTCTCATATCGAATCTAAAAAGATTGCGCTTTTCAAAATGTAGACATCTAAAGAAAAAAACAATGCAAAAGAGTCCATTTAAAATTAATTATCCTTTTTAGCATCGAAAATTCAAACCCATATAACTGTCTTCCAAAATATCAATTAAACATCACCCCACCAGACGCTAAGTGGCGATAAGTTTAAAGTTGGCAATCCTATCTGAAGCAATCACATTCCCCCCCCCCCAACTATCCTTTGTAGTTCTAAGTTCATTTCCCTGTATATTGTTTATTAAATCATGAGCGGGGAGAAAAGTGCTTACGATTGACTTTTTCAGAGAAGTTTGCAACAACACCGCTGCATAAAACAAACAAGCAAAATTATAAACCAAACTGACTTTCAGCTGTTAATTTCTTTCATAGAAATCAACAACAAGCATTATATTTATTTGGCCTTAGTAGTTATTTATCGCTTGCAGGAACCTCATAAGAGCGCCTTTTTTTTTCTTTTGCAAAATTAACACAGATTTTGTATAAGTTAATATCTCTAATTAAACTTTAAAAAAGGTTCCAAACATTATCATTGGAAATATGCTGCGTTATTTTGATTTGAGATTTGCTCTTCCAATGAACAATTTGTGAAAGATCCGTTTTTGTTTGTCAGAATTTTGTGAAGGGTCCGTTTTGGTTGGTCGGGATTTTGTGAAAGGTCCGTTTTGGTTGATCAGATTTTTGTGAAGGGTCCGTTAACGGACCCAAATTTCCTCTGGCCAGACCCCTGCTACTTCAAATACGCAAGGCCATCTGGAGGCAAGGCTGGCCTCTCGTCAATTTGGTTCACAGGGGTCCCTCTCCCACATAAACTCATAAAATGTATAATGCTCCGATTCCAAGCCAGGTCTCTAGTTTGTGACATAATCCTTGTTGGCCCTGCAAATAAGTTTTTCCATATGTAAACATAAGAAATGGCAAAGAGTAAATTTTGGCAAAGCTTTGTGCATTTTTCCAATTTCCATTATCTGTAAGAATTAAAATTTTCAAGGCATTATGTATTATCCTGGATGCTGGTCCGCAACACACAGAATATCAATTTCTTTTTTGTTACTTTTTACAGAAAAGTAATTTGAAGGGTTTAACAAAAAATGATTCCGAAGCTGGTTTGTTTCAAATTTCTATATCATATGAGACTTTTATCTGTTAAATAATCATGACTTATTGGAACAAATTTCAAGCTGAAGTAAAATCTTGCCAAAAAACAGTTCTACTTTAAGGCGGTATCTTACGTCTGGGTAAAACTAATGTGGAAGCAACACATTTAACAAATTGTTAAAATATGACTAGTATAGTTTTGCTTTTAATAAGTCACAGTAGTTTAATTTTCCTTTTTAACCCATTTAGTACAGAACAGTAATGAAGATGAATTTAAGATTCTTGAAAAGTAAACAATAAAAATTTCAATAATAAACATCTACCACAAAATATTTTGTACTTAATTTCAATTCATTCTCAATGAATTGAGCTTTAACCTAAAGAAACTATAAAAAATGCTTTGAAACATTCAATGACCTATTTTATGAATACTTTACAAATATATCATATATTTACTAAAAAATTAATACTATGTACTTGTTTTTTTTTTTTAGTTAAGCATTGTGAAAGGTAAAATATAAATGAAATAAAAGCATTCAAACTTACCAGAATAGAGGTGTCAGATTTTCTGATTTTGTATTGAATTTCATAAAACTTACAATTCACTTACTTTATACAATTCCTTTAATTTTTTGTAAATTGTAACATTAAACACTTCCAACGCTAATCTATAGGCTTTCATTTTCCGATCTCTTCCGCGATTTTTATTTTTCTTCACCGATTAATTCATTGTAAAAATAGTTGTAAACATGAGCAGATTTCTGCAATAAATTTGGTCTCAAGCACTTTGAAATATGATGCATCATGCATATATAATCATAAAAACATAAATAATAGTTATAAAAGCATTAAAAACACATCTGACAGATTTTCATAAATTTTTCAGCAACTTAATATCTTTTTCTGACGAATTTCCTTTTCATATTTAGCAGGCGGCCATATTGTTGTAAATAAACGTGTTTAAAGCAGTTAAGAGAGTTTCCAGCAGGAACAAAGGCAGCTTCTTGTCCCAATCCTGTTGATTTCTGGATACCATAAGCGAGAGATTATTCAGGATTGTGCGGTTAAATCTCTCCACCATGCCGTCCGATTGTGGGTGTAGTGGTGTTGTCCTAGTTTTCTCAATTCCGAAAATTTGACATAGGCCCTTAAACACAGCAGAGATGAAATTCCTCCCTTGATCGGAATGAATCTGCAAAGGTGTTCTGTATCTCGAGATCCAATGTTGGACTAGAGTCTCTGCTACGGTGGTAGCTTCTTGATCTGGAATATGATACGCTTCAGGCCATTTGGTGAAATAGTCGATGGAAACAAGAATGTATTTGTTCCCATCAGCAGTTCATGGGAGAGGACCCTGGATGTCGATCCCAATTCGTTTGAAAGGAGCTCCAATGTTGTACAGATGTAGCTTCCCTCTGCTTCTTTTCTTTGGTCCTTTACAAAGCAGCACAGGCGTAACAAGAATGGCACCACTTCTCCACGTCATCCTTCGCCTTACTCCAGAAGAAGCGCTCCCGAACTTTATTGAGGGTTTTCAAGACACCAAAATGTCCTCCAGTCGCACTACTATGTATTTCTTTCATAACATCTGAAATCCTTGATCGGGGAAGTAGTAACTGCCGCCTAGATGTTTTGCCGTCGTCAGACTCCCATTTTCGGTGTAGAACGCTGTTCCGTAAATGGAGCGAGTTCCATAAAGCCCAGTATCTTTTTGTTGCAGGACTGAAGATGGAAATGTCCTGCCAGCTAGGTCGCCGACTGTCACTCTCCATGAAGTCCAAAATTGGTTTTATGTCGGAGTCTTCAAGTTGATCTTTTCGAACTTGATCGTCACTCCATGGATCAGGTTCTGATGATGTTGGAGTCACTCACCTGATAGGCAGTAGGGCTAGTCGTTCCATACTGTTTCTCGATTCGGGAACAATAATTGCAGTTCTCAGGTCAGGGTCTCCTTGATAAAGCGTCTGCATTACCGTGAGCCAACCTTTTCGGTGCTTGATTTCCATTTCATATTCCTGGAGCCGCTGTATCCACCTGGCTATCTGGCCTTCTGGATTCTTGAAGTTCAAAAGCCAAGTTAACGAGACATGATCTGTCCGAAGCAGAAACTTTCGGCCGTAGAGGTAATGATGGAAGTGTTCTACAGCTTTCACTATGGCCAGTAACTCCTTTCTGGTGACGCAGTAATTTCGCTACGACTTTGATAAGCATTTGTTCCAGTAAGCGATGACATGTTCATTGCCGTCAATTTCTTGGGATAAAACAGCTCCGATGCCCTCGTTGCTTGCATCAGTGTCCAGGATGAAGGGTTTTTCAGGCTGAGGATAGGCGTTGATGTTAAAGCCTCCTTCAGTCGTAGAAATGCATCTTCGCATTCTTTGGAACATTCAAACTTTTGCTTGCTCTCCGTCAGCTTATGCAAAGGTCATGCAATGTTGGAAAAACCCTTCACAAACTTCCTGTAGTACGTGCAGAGCCCCAGGAAACTTCGCAGCTGATGGATGTTTTCGGGATGACTCCAACTCTTGACCGCAGATACCTTTTCTGGATCGGTTTGTACACCTTCAGAAGAGATGATGTGACCAAGGTAGTTCACTTCCCGGCGGAACAATTTACATTTGGACGGGCTTAACTTCAGATTGGCTTCCTTAAGCTTTTGCAGCACCTTCCTAAGATTTGCCAGATGTTCTTCGAAACTGCGTCCCACGATGATGATATCGTCTAAGTAGACCAGACAGGATTCGTAGGAAAGTTCTCTTAACACTGTCTCCATAAGACGCTCGAACGTAGCTGGTGCATTGCAGAGGCCGAAGGGCATCACTTTAAACTGCCATAAGCCTTGTCCAGTTGTAAACGTTGTCTTCTCTTGGTCATCAGGGTGTATCCCAACCTGCCAGTAGCCGCTCTTCAAGTCCAGGGTCGAAAACCACTTGTGTCCGGAAGGAGTGTCCAAGGTGTCGTCTATCCGTGGAAGAGGGTAATGGTCTTTCTTGGTGATTTCATTCAGCCGTCGGTAATAGACACAAAATCTGGTGGAGCCATCTTTCTTTCATACCAAGACGATGGGAGAGGCCCAAGGACTGGATGAAGGTTCGATTACATCATTCTCCTTCATCTCTTTCAGGAGGGTCTCAACCTCTTCCTTCTTGGCGAACGGTAGTCGTCTTGGATGCTGTTTAATAGGGGGGTGTTCTCTAGTGTAAATCCTATGCTGCGTTAAATTCGTACGGCCAACATCCTCCGATGTAGATGAAAACAGATGCCTGAAGTCATCCACCAATTGTTCCGCAGCAGTTCTTTGATCTTTCGATAAGGGTGCACTCCCAATTAACTTCGATGCCGAGGACTCAGAAGACACAGTCTCGTGGGAATTGATTCTTCTAATGATGCAGTTTACTGGAGTACAAGTTGCCAACACTTCACCTTTCCGGATATTCCTTGGCCTTTCACTCACGTTGACGACTCGCACAGCAATTACATCTTTAGAAAGGTCCACAAGTGTAGATGCTACCAGCAATCCTTTTGGGCTATTGCTTAAGTTGAGGTATTCAATGAGTCCAAATCGAAAACTATGGCTTTCTTCAATGGAGCCAGGTATTAATGATTCTGACCTGGAGGGAATCAATAAATCTTTTCGGGCTATTATTTGATGAGCGGATTTTATATCACTTTCTGCGGGGAAAACAGCTATGTCTTCTCTCATCGAGTGCAGCTCATTAGTCTTGAAGTCGAGGTTGAAGTCATACTTCTTCTTTAAAAAGTCCAATCCGAGAATGAAGGGGTCTGTGATAGCAGCAACGAATGCCCTATGATGGTAAGGGGCATTTCCAAACACAATTTCAAAGTTCACTTTACCTTCGATCTCGATCTTGTCATCTGTCACAGTTTGGAGGGTAACGCAGGGGGGCGTCCATAGAATGTTGAGTCCAAATTGACGAGCCACATCTGTCCTAACGATTGTCACATTGGCTCCAGTGTCGACAATCAGTTTGCAAGGATTCCCATTTACATGTGCGTAAATGAAAAGTCCATCACTGCCACTACTAGTAGAGGAAATCTGCAGAGCTCTGGTGGAGGTGATTTTTTTCCCTCGCGTAGCTTGGCGAGCCGGACAACTCCTTCGCAGTTGCCCTTCACTACCGCATTTCCAGCACTTCTGCTCTGTTTCTTTTGGGCTGTTATGCTGTTCAGATGTCTTGCCAAGTCACCGAGTTGTCTCTCAAGTTCAGCGAGATGGGACGAACTGGAATCAGGCTCATCAGCTTCCAGAGTCCGGATGGGATGGCGATCCACACGGGTTGCTTGCTGGGCGGCCTCCAACTTCATCGCATACACAACAGCAGAATTCAGCTCTTTGACATCCACCATCCGTAGAGCTTTCTGGATTTCCGGATCTCGAACCCCATCGATGTATTAGTTGAGTGCCAGGTTGTCTCGAACATCCGCAGGGCAGTCGCAAAAAGCAAGATGAGACAGTCTCTCGACGTCCGCCGCTAGCTCTTGCAGGGTTTCCCGGGTTTTCTGGAAATGGGACTTCAACTGGAGTCGGCTGAAATCTTTCTGGCACTTTTCACCGAAGCGAAGCTCCAACGCAGATGTGAGGGCGGCGAAATCCAGGCGCTGGCTGTCCGGAAGGGTCTGAAGAATGTCCGCTGCGTCACCTCTCAGGGATGCTGCAAGATGGCAGGCCTTGGTAGCAGAGTCCCATCCGTTCGCATCCGCCACTAACATGAATTGAGATTTGTAAACCTGCCACAAAGTTTTCCCATCGAATGTGGCAAGTTTAATGGACGGTCCAGCAACCGATGTGGGAGCGCCAAACTGTACAGAGCTGCTTTCTACGGTCACCAATCTTCTTTCCATGTCCTTAATTATTTCTTCCTTAAATGAAGTAAATTTTTTGTCTTCTTCTTCCAACTTATTTTCCACATTGGCGATGCGCTCTTCCACAATATCAAATTTTTCTTCCAGAGCATCAACTTTATCTCCCATGGCAGTTAGTTGATTCTCCATCATGGTTTTCATCGACTTTAGGTCACTTTTTATTTCATCTTGACTTGTAGTAATTTTAGCAGTTAAATTACTATTTAACTGTTCCTGGTTAGTCGCCAATTCACTCTTCACAGAGTTGATTGCGTCAAGAAGTTGTTTTAATTGTTCATCCATTGCGCGAGTAATCACCATAAAAATAAAGTCCAAATTCAAAAAGTTTTTATGAAAAAATGTCCAAAGTCACACTTACTCCAAGAAAGTCCTAAAGTAGCCCCACGTTGGGCGCCAATTGTAACTTATCCGGTGCGGCTTCCAACTTTCTTGAAAGGACGACACAGTTCTTGATTAAAAATACAGGAAATTTATTTACACTATGTACAGGAAAGAGCGTCAACAACTGCTAAATTAATCCTTAGCAATTAAACAAGTATCACTCAACACCGTAAACTCAACGATTACACACGTATTTACTTCCAAATACGAAAACAACACAGCGAAATGCCTCGCAATAAACAGAGCTAATACACTCTCAGTACAAATTCTCAATCAAAACTAAACTTTTTATCACGCGTGACGCTTTTATAAACATCGAAAGAAATCTCTCAAATATTCCACAAGATTCCAAACGCTTCTCGAAAATAGTAGACCGTTATCAAATTTTATCAATGAACAAAAAAGAAATAGGAAGGTCGTACACTTTAGCCGAATGTATAGGGGTTGTATATTCATTACGGGAAACTATTTACAGGAATAAAAGGTTTAACACCAGACACTAAATGGCGATAATTTTAAAGCTGGTAACCCTATTTGAAGCGATCAATTCTCTGAAAAATACTTTTTTTTTAAAGTCATTAGCGGGAATAAAAAGTCTTTACTCTGCATTTTCAGAGAACTTTATAACAACACTACTGCTAACGATTTGATGAAACAAACAAGCTAAATTATTCACTTGATGTGTGCATCACATGACTTCCTTTTACTCCAATTAAATGTCATTTCCCATTATTGTCAATTTTAATGTGATTATATAGTTTACTCTCTAAATATCACCAACAGTGGCCAAATCGAAACCAGATTAAAAAAAAAAATTCACCAAATTGGTGACAAAACTTGAGGACCAAAAGATGGGCAATATATCGCCAAGTGTCCGCCAAATTATAACACCACTTGAGAGTTTACATCACAATTAACAATGATTTCCCCCCAAAAAGGGGCAAAAGACCCTTTAGGAACATCCGAATGCAACCAAAAGGGAAGGTGCACAACAAGACCCCACTTAGGAGTCTACGTACCAAATTTGATCTTTCAGGACATACAGTTTTTGAGTTATACGAGATGCATACACACATATGCACATATACGTACATACAGAAGTCACGAGAAAACTCGTAATCAACTCGGGGGATCATCGAAATGGATATTTCAGGTGTCTGTACGTTCCTAGGCATATACTAGCCGCCTGCGGCGACCAGCTGGTCCGCCTTTTTACGCCATTCGCCTTTTTACGCCAGGGGTGCCGCCTTCGGTGGCTGCTTAAATAAATTTCGTGGCGGTGTCAATCAATCTATATCTATCTATATCATTAATAATTTGAATAAAATATTTTCTAGATCTGTCTCCAGTTTCGTCGTTTGGAATATTTTTAAAGGAGGGGGAGGGGAGACACAAACGACGTACTCTTCATGCAAATTTGGTCGAAAAATAACAAAATGCACTTCCACTTTTATGTGAAAGCATTGTTTTTTCAAAGTCATGGTGTATGTGGGGGAGGGAGGGGGACATTGACATCCAATGTGCAAGCAGCCACCTACAGCGGCTGTTTGGCTAACTTGTCATTTACGTTTTTACTTCAAGTTTGCCGCCTTCGGCGGTTGTTTAAATAAATTTGGCACCAGTATTAATCAATCCATCTCTATCTTTTTTTTGTGCCATTCACATTTTTACACCCCCCCAACAACAACAAACTATCATTCGGGGTGAGCAAAATAGAAATTAAGGCTGATTTTTGAGTGAAAATTTTTTCGCGAATACAATACTTCCTTTTTTGTAAAAGGAAGTAAAAATGTATTTTTTGCAAAATTTTGGTAAGGTGTCAAAGAAAAATATGTCTGACCTATCATTTTTAATATTTATGGAGTAACTTTGGAGTAAAATTTGGGAAAAGGTAACTTAGTCTAGTACACCAAATGTTGCTTTAATTTTGGAATGAGCCATATATGTGTGTGAGTTATGTACCTAAATAACATTTTGATAATGTATGTACAATAAAATTGTTTTTTTTTTTTTCATTTTTAGGTTAAAAACAAAACACCAGCAGAAATTCAAATTACTGCTGAGCAGTTATTACGTGAAGCAAAAGAAAGAGACTTCGAAATATTACCCCCGGTAAGTACGAAATGTTGAAAGCTATTTCTAAAGTTAAATTAACATTTCTTTTTAACAATTTTTACCTCACTTTTTTTTCCTTTTCTTTATAGCCTCCCAAGCAAAAGATATCTGATCCAGAGGAACTTGTTGAATATCAGTTACGAAAACGAAAAGTAAGAATCCAATTTTCGGTTTCCCCATTCAGTAATATCATGGGTTAATGACTTTCTTACCTTTTAATTATATTTTTATGTGTTTTCTTTCAGACATTTGAAGATAACATAAGAAAAAATAGAACTTTAATTAATAATTGGATTAAATACGCTCAGTGGGAAGAAAGTCAAAAAGAAGTCAATAGGTGATTAATGTTTCTTTGGTACCTTAAAGTAGACGTTATCTTATTGGTTTATATTGATTTTCTTTGTGTTAAAATTGAGGATTTCAATACTTACATGAGATGGGAGGAATCTGAAAGCTTATGTTTGTATAATTTTTAACATAAAGTTTGATTAAATCTCAGAATTAGTTTTTATAATTAGTTGGTTCTCTGTTTAACAATGCTCTATTTAATGACAATCCCTATTTAAAGACATTTTTTTCTCAGTCTCAGGCCCACATCGTAGAAAAATACCTATATAAGTAATATGTTTCTGGTTTTACGATTATTTTCTTAACTATTAAGGGGCAAAAACTGCTTTAAAAGAAACATTAAGAAGAAATGATTGACTGTTTTGCTTTGCCCCAATTCCAACGATGAGATAAATTTGCTGCCATAGTTTTAAGAAAATTAAAAAAAAAAAAGTTATGTTCAGTAGGGGGGGGGGGGGAGATGCCTCTTCCCAGGTCTATTTATCATACAAAATTTCAGCTAAATCAAATAATATCTTTAGCTGTCCATTTGACTTTGAAATTTAAGTAATTAGTCTGATTTTTCACCAAACTGGCAAAGTTGAAATGATTAAATATAATTACCTCTCATTTGAAACTTTGAATGTTTGAACTGAAACTCTTGAATATATAGTTAGTTCAATGACCTAGGCGATAAGGAAATTGCTTTTAAAGGTGCATTAAGCGCGCTAATCGCACACATGAGTCATTTCAAACCATTAAAGTTATTACTTTAAATATAAATGAAGATGCTGTTTCTACATATAAACAACTTGAAGGTAGAAAAACACTCTTATAAGGCAGGGATTTTCTTAACCATCGTAAATGAGAATAAAACTTCCAAATGTAACCTAGGATGATGACTCAGATAGATAAGCGTCAATTCTTATCAATACTGCCCTGGTATAGTACAGTAAAATTAGGCCAAAAAAATGGCCAAACCCAAACATCAAAAAAAAAAAAGTGAAACCTGTTGCAAATTACTTATTCAACTTCCAGCAAAAAGGGGTAAAAAGTCCCAGCACTTTGCGCGTCAGGTTTTGGGGGAAAGGGGGGGGGGGGCAAAATAATCCTCTTTTTAAATAAAAATAATTTCTATTACTGAAAAAAAAATACTCAAAACTGATAACTTACGACGTTTAAACGAAAAGCCGAAAGACTAAATTCCGTAAGTCAGTCAACAATGTTACATGCTTATACAAGCAGAGATAATACCACACAGTGGAAGATGCAGAATCAAATGTTAATGTGAAGAAATGAACATTGGAAATTTGTTTAAAATCTTCCCAAAAATTTATTGGTCCATAGAAACTAAAATAAACTAACAAAATAAGTTTATAAGAATAAACCCTGGCCATAAGCGGAGGTGGAGTTCACAACTCCCCAACACCTACCGGACCCAACACACAAGAGGCTGGCGAACACAAAAAAAGAGAGAGAGAACGATTGGAATCGTTCACTATTTATACTTGCCTCATTTGCATATGATTGGGTATCAAATGATGCCAACCTAAAACTGAAACTTTACACGTGCCGAACGAGTTGAGAAGTTAATCTAATTTGAATAAAGTAAATTTTATATTACATTAGGAATGAGAACGCGGTTAAATATCGTTTACCGATGTCTATCGTATCTCCCCTTCTCATTCAGTAATGTTATTAAACTTTAAATTTTATACAATTTTAGCAGATTCAAAAATAACCCAAAAAAAAAAAAAAAATCCACAAAAGGCCAGGCTTAATCTTTTACAAAAAATTTAACAATTCAACAGTAAACAAATATGGATCTACATCCAACAAAAATGCATCATCCATCAGCAGCTGCAGCTCAAAGCATTACTGCTCAAATCACTCGAAGTCCTTTCTCAAAAAAGTCCTTCTTGCCTATAGATGAATCAAAGTCCGAGGAACAAGTAGTAAGTTCAAGACGAACATTTCCACATCAAAAACTATCTTGTCAAACTGTAATTCACAAAAATACTCGAAACAGTATATTTGAAAAAAATGAGCACAATGATTTGACAATTTTTTTTTTTTCACTATGACAAAATCATTTAAAATGCAAAGTTTCCAAAAATAAACTCTTGTCATTGAATCAAATTCCTCCATCTCAAAGATTAAACCAATGAGAAATTTGAAAAAGAATTTCAGTTGTTACAAAAATATTTATACTTTAATACCCCACTATATTATACTAAACAATTTAATACAATAAGAATTAACGAAATATTTGTTCACAAAAACGATTCAGTTCAAAACGGGTCTGCGGCTTCGTAAAAATATCCAGGGGTGTTAGTTTTCCGGGGCTACCACGGATTTCCGGGTTTTCCGAAAAAGCATTCCGGGTTTCCCAAAATGCTGTTCCGTGATTTTATTTTTTGTGCATTTTCTCCTCCTTCCCTGCCTTGCGAGCGCCAAACAAGAGGCGAAGGGGAGACGAGACCATGATGTCTAGCCCGGTTTCTGTAGTCGGCAGTTCAACGAGAAGAGCTTTAAAGCCCCTCCCTTTTTCTTCCCCCGCAAGCGCATTATCGTTGGCGCAGCTTTGCATCCTCCTAGGAGGATATGTCTTGATGGTAGGGGAGAGGGAGGGTAAACATACGTAGACAGAACGGAATTTCGGAATCACTCCACTGATGAGGGTAGCGTTGTTCGTTGGAGTTTGATAATAGCCATTTTGTCTCTTGTGTTCTCGCTTCTACGACTATGAGTTCGCTTTTGTGTTAAGCTTGCGTCTTCTATTAAGAAAATGAAAATTCTTTCCGAAGCGGACGATATTGCAGAAATTGAAAAAGGACTTAAAAATAAATTCCGATGGGAATGGCTGTCGAAGCTGGATCAACGCAACGAGAAAATAAGTGTTTGGTGCAAAAAAATTAATGAAGCTGGCAAATGTTTTTGTATTTGCTGCAACACTTCGATTAAATACAGTAATGAAGGTTTTTAACGTCACCAAAGATAATATAAAATTGCGATTTTAGAAATATCCGCTTAAGAGCTTCAAAATCCTTCCTTCCCAAAAATAGCCTATAATGGATTTCAGTTCCGAAAAATTTTGGTTCGGAATATTTTCACGTTTCCCCTATTGTTTTCAAATCTAGCCAAAAACGGGTTTTTGAAAAAATAGTGCCGAGAAATTACCGGAGGATAGCCGCCAGATCCCCTACTGTCACCAAAGACTGCATAAGTTTGCGTTTCAAACTTATATTCGAAATCTTTCGATGGGAGACGATTGAATCTCCCTCCCTCTTGCAATATCAACAAAGATGATAGGACTCGACCGATGCATCGGCGCCGATGGTTCAAAATTTATCCATCGGCATCGGCGGCCGATGCTAATTTGCGGGAAACATCTGCCCATCGGCCTTAAAAAACATCAAAAAGGCGATGGAATTGGCCGATGTTTTTGAAAAAAAAAAAAAAACCTTTGCTGTTTTACTTTTTAATACAAAGTAAATGGAGTTGTTGTTTTCATATAAAATTATTTACTTAAATTTCAGTATGAATTTCGATTTTTAGTCATCCCTGGAAGAGTTTTTAATACTACATTCAGGTACCAAACAAGTTAATTATTGCGTTGTTTCTTGCAGCAGGATGTACGTATGTATCTGTCATAAGTCATAACTCAAAAATGATCATCTGAAGAAGGTTAAAGTTTCGTATGTGGGGTCTGCGGACGTTCCAGTTGTGCCCTTCCCTTTTTGTTTTCGATCGGGT
Organism: Uloborus diversus; assembly: GCF_026930045.1. Taxonomy (NCBI): domain Eukaryota; kingdom Metazoa; phylum Arthropoda; class Arachnida; order Araneae; family Uloboridae; genus Uloborus; species Uloborus diversus. Next base: position 24,137,904 of record NC_072739.1, read on the forward strand.
GTTCTTAAAAGCCTGTTTACTCATTTTTTGTGGCTATTAATTACTTATTTCAATGCAAAACTAATATAGCGTCTCAGGCTGACGATCATTTGGTGATATATTGCCGAATTGGTGACTATGGAAACAAATATGAGATGGCGAAACCAATTTTTGTGTCGTTTTATTAGATTCCCGTTGAACCGACGGTAATTTTTAATCTTTCAATATTTGTAATATGAATCGCAGTTATACAGTCTTCTGTATCGCTTCGGCGGAGTTACAAGTTTGGGGCCCGTCGAAATGCATTTTGGGGATCACAGAAGTTGTAAATCATTTATCATTCGCATTTTTGTAACTCCTTCGGTGGCCCTATGGTTATGGTGCCTCTCGCGCAATTGCAACAATTGCTATATTTTAAATCCGCCATTGCAGGTCAAAACAAACTCTGGTGCAAGTTTTGAAAGGGTTTTCTGCTCAATGTTTATGATTATTTTAAACTCTATTTTTTATGACTATTTTTTGAATTTCCGAGAACACTTGCGTGTCCCTCCTTCCACTCCCTCAATTTCTGAAATTAAACTCTAGTTGTACTTCTGAGTTGTTTAAAACTAACATCATTCATAAAATTGGAGATTTTTTTTAAAAACTTTATCTATTGTTTAGAAAGAATTTAGGGCATTAATGTAAGAAATTGATTAAAGACGTTTTGAATGGTGATATAATTCGGAAATCAAAGGGACTTTTGAATTTTTTTTTCGGAAGTGCTGAAGTAGATTCAGAAACTCTTCCGAGGCGTTGGTCGTAGCTGTTCTGTACTTAAAAAATGAGGCAGAGGTTGGGGCCGAAGTGTGATTTACTCCAAAATCAGAGGGTGACCCCCCTAACCCTACCTCGTCATTTCAAGCATTTCTTAAATATTTAGCGATTATTTATTTTGGTCAAGAAATGTCATTTTGCGTATTTCTCATACTTGTTTCACCTATATTTCGTAAATTGTCATCTTTTTTGCATCATTAATAGCGATTGATTTTTTTTCTGTTGTAAGTAACTATTTTTATGTATTTATATAAAATCAATGAATAAGTTATTTTCGTTTTTTATAGAAAAGTTTCAAGGATTTTCTATTATGCAATTTTTCAAATTTCGGAAAATTATTGTTAAATTGAAAAATTTAATTTGAACTTGTTTGTAAAGCTTCATAAAAGATTAAACAATCAAATTGTTCAATACTATGTGTGCAAACATCAGATCAAGTAGTATATGTATTCAGTTATTAACTTGGTGTAAATATTAAGTTTGTTTATTGTACCTGCGTTTTAAGAGCCTTGCTCTTTTCATGGCGATTTTTTTTTCCAGCAAAATGTATGTCACTGTTATAGCTTTTATGAAAAATGCAAACTTTTCTATTCATAAATTTTAAATAAGTATAAAAATATTCCTATTTTGATTTAATATTGTAATTTATCTGTTACCTTTTTTGTTTAATTTGATGACTAAGAAATGTCTACGTGCAATCTTTCCACTTTAATTGCGTAATTTGTTGACGGTTTCATGGTTCTATTCTTAATTTTTTTTGAATGATTAAACAACGTAATTTAATTTTTTTAAACTATGTTTAGTGTACCTAAATCCATACATTATTACAACATTACTGAAATCTTAGTTATATACTCAATTTTTAAAAAAAACAAAACAAATCAATTAGTTATTAAACAGTCTCTTTGTTTTTCCTCCTTCTTTTTTTGGCTATTGTGCTTTCTCTTTCATCATTCAGCAGTCAAAAAAGGAGAAGCATAACTACACCCTATACAGATTGTACGTAGTACGATGCAAAAGTTCGGGGACAAGCTGTATAAAATCTTACCCAGAATAGTTCACATTACCGAAGCACATCCACCTTCAAAAGGTCGCCTTGATTGACTATGTACTTCTGCCAGTGTTCATATAACTTTTGGAAACACTCATGGAAGCCATTTTTCGCTACCTTCTATGATGCTGCTTCATCTTCTCCTGACGGAAAAAAGCGGCGTCTATGCAAATGTTTTTTTGCTGGGAACAGGTAAAAGTCACACGGAGCTAAGTCCGACGAAAAGTTATGTTATTAGTTTGTCATATCAGAGTATTGACCAATCGAACCGTGCATCCTCAACATGAAAGTCGCCTTCTTCCCCAAGATGAAGTTAAAGCAGCAGCGCAAGAGGCCTTACAGGAATTTGCGAAAAATGTCTTCCAGGAGTGCTTCTAAAAGCTATACGAACATACGAGAAGTGCATAATCATTCAAGGTGACTATTTTGTAGATAGATATATGCTTCAGTAATGTGAACTATTCAGGGTAAGGTTTTATACAACTTGACCTCGAACTTTTAGATCATACTACGTAGGTATGAGTTTTCAATTTACTATTTCATAACGTTTTTGAGTGATGCAAGTTTACGCGCATGAAGACATCACAAGAGAATTTGCAATAATTAACTGAGGAGGCGTTCAAAATGTATATTTGGTTATCTATATGTTCCTAGGTACATATGTATGTACAGATGTGCCGAAAAAACTTGTGAAGTATAAATTTGGTGATAGTAAAACAGAAATTTAGGTCGAAATCTGATTTTTTTTTTTGTGATTACAATTCTTTATTCGTAGAAAGGAAGTAAAGTGAAATGAATCAATGATCCTTTAAATCCCTGACAATCTTATCAATTTATTTCTGTTTGATTTTTTTTTTCCATCGGCCATCGGCAATCGGCCATTTGGAGGAAAACAATCGGCCATCTTTGAACAACCGACCAACAATCGGCATGGGCCCATCGGCCAAAAAATGCCATCGGTCGAGCCCTAAAAGATAACCCAAAATGGCAGGTTTAAAATTTCAGTTTCGGAGATTTTTTCGGGAAGAACGCTGATCCTTCCTAAGCTACGGTCTTAAAAAATAGCTTCAAATTGATTTCAATTTTGAAAGAATTTTAGGAAAGAACTGCAGCATTACTTTCACCTAAAATCTCGAAAAAGTTCTTAAAATTGCGATATTTGACGTCAATTTCGAAAAATTTTCCATGCACCTTGAATATGCTTGACTTTTTTGTCCTTGCAACCAAACACAACTAAAGAAAAACTAAAAATATTTTTCATATGCTAATTTCAATAATTTTCTTAGAGCTATCCTCCTCCCCTGAACCCCTGACACCTCCCCCGACGCTTCCCCTTCCTCCGTCCCTTCTCTGATGTCACCGAAGAAAGATTATAAAATGCGTTTTTACGACTAGTAAATTTCGGTATCTATTACTTTCTTCAAAGATATAAATTGTACCTAAGGATTTTCTTACTATAAAAAATTTCTTCCTTTTTATAAGATCATTCTTCTGTCCCCCCCCCCCTTTTTTAAATTCGAACTTGGAATAGAAATTTAAAGAAAGATTTACATAGACGTTAAAGATTAGTCAAAATATGCAAATTACTCTTGAGGGGCAGCACATTAGGTCTTTGCACACAGGCGGCCGACACCCTAGGATCGGCCCTGTTTACAGGTTAGTTTGAAACAATTTAAAATACAGTTAAGCCTTTTACGAATCTCTCCAAGAACCAAAAAAAATGGCTTTTGCCAACAAACCTGCATGCAATATTTTTCGAACAAATTTATGGTATTGCCTTGAAAAAAAATTTTTTTGCCTTGAAAAGTGCTTGAATTTTTTTTCTCCCTAAAGGGTATGTGAACCCCATGACCAAATACTACTAAATCAAATATATATTTTCCTGGGTGCCCTTGAAAGTCATGGGAAATCGTGGATTTCAACTATGATCGAATTTGGTGTTGAAAAGTCAGGATTTTCAGAAAAAAAAAATGCTCAAAAAGTATCATATCAGATTTTTTCTAAGAAAAAAAAATTTATACATTTAAATTTTAACTTACAAATCGTCAAGTAATTTTAATTTTTACCTAAAAACTTTTTTTCCGGAAAAGAAAAGGAAATTCATAATTTCTTTTTCACAAAAATAAAGAAAATTCAGAAATATTTTGCTTTTTCACAAAATGGAGAATCAAAAAATAAAACCTGGATTGACCCCTGATATTACTGTGTGACATATGACTTTGATTTCAGCATAGCACACGGAAAGATAATGTGCATGTTTTAACAACTTATAAAACTTTTAAGTTCGGCTTTTACTGCATTGTCAAGTGATAACATAATTAGAACAGAACTTTTATTCACGAATTTCATTCTGGAGCACAGCTTTCCTATCGCAATATTGGATCATGCAAAACTTTAATTAAAAATATGTTCCCGGGCTTGTAGGTTGGTAGCAAAGAAAGTACCTTTGTGCTCGGACGGAAACAACTGCTATCATAAACTGCTTAGCAGGGAACACTGCTCAAGAGCTGTCACAAGATTTACAGCATAGTAAATAAGTATTTGAATTCTTTTCTTGAATGAGAGTGGGAACCCTTTAATAGTCATGTACAAAATGCAATGCAAAAATTTAATTGCGCAAAATGCTCTAACTTCAATGTAACATGTGTTTTGCTTGTGAAAATATGTTTTAAAATTCCATACTCGATTATGTGAAGGTTCTTAATTTGGATTCAAATTAACTGATTTTATAATAAAGGCATTTGAAAGTAGAAGGCATTTGTAGTAGTCTTTTTGTTGAAATTTAATTCATTGCACATTTTAAGTATTGTTACTGTTGCTGCTGTTTTCAAAAAAAACCATTCATTTATGTTTTTTTTTAAAATTATTTTGAACTTATTGTGTATTTTTTAGAAATATTTATGTTTTTGTATTGCACTTATGTCAGGTAGGAGTTTTATTACATGTTTTTAATTTAATAGTAATGTTGCATTTTGAAAAAAAAAAGTCATACTGGCTAGCCTTGTTATAAAAATTCCTGTATATCCTTTTTTTTTCAAAACGTTCCTATATTGTTTCGAAAAATTCCTATATTGTTTTTAGAAAACTCCTATATTTTCCATCGAATTCCTATATTTTTTTCAGAAAATTCTTATATGTTCCTATATTTTTGTTGGCAAATGTCACTTCTATCCCTGCAATAGCCTAGATCATTCAACTAACTATATATTAAGTACTTACATAATAAGAGTTTCATTTCAAACAGAGTTTCATTTTCGCCAGTTTGATGAAAAATCACAGGCTAATTAAAGATATTATTTTGATTTAGCTGAAATTTTGTATGGTAAATAGGCTTGGTAAGAGGCAACTTTTCCCCCCCCCCCCCGCACATAGGCTTTATATATTTCTTAATTACGTTTTTTTCACTCCGCCCTAAATTCAGAATATCACAAAAAACTTATGGTGGTGACGTTAAAAAGTAAAAAGTGCTGTTCAAAATGCGAAAAGAAGACAAAAGTTCGTTGACTGTTAGATTGGATATTTTGGAAGTTATTACACCCTCCAAATTATTTCTTGAGCTTACAAATCTGGCTTTTCATTTTTAATTAACTTAAGTCAGGTCAAAAAAATCCATTTTTTTTAATGTCATAAAATGTTGGTGAAACTATTCAAGAATATGTTGCCAAAGTTTCAATGAAAAATGCCAATGAGTTCCAGTGCTTTGTGCACTTAAGTGACTGCTGCGATTCAAAAACATTCATAGCAGTTTTTTTTTTTTTGCAAATGTGTTTCTCCCCAAAACTACTTTTTATCAACTGGTGGGCATTCTAGCTCAAAAAGTTATTGACCAATTCTTATGAGAATTAGTGTGAATGTCCTTCATTCAATTACAGTGTATATGATGGTATCATTATAAAAAATATATTTTCAATTTGAAAAAGGTGAAAGCAAATGGTAGAAAGGAATGACATTATAATCAAATGCCTCAAAAAAACGTGCACTTTTGAACTTTTTTTTAAAATTATAATTAGGTTCATATTCTTAGGGAATATGTTGTTAATGAGAATAAAGAGAAATGTAATTAATTATGGATAAAAATTGATTTCAGTAATGCCCATCAGCATTAAGCTCTGATGGCGATACTCCATGAACAGTAGCTTCTAACTCCACTATTTTGGGCCGAAATGACTTGAAAAATTTACAAAGTGTTCTTCAAAACATGAATAAAATATTTTCCAATTTTGAAGAAATCCTGATTATTTCTTCTCTGTTAAAAAATTAATGAAAAACGCTAAAATTTTGGCTTTCTAAACTGATTTTGCCCCTTTAATTCACAAAGAAGTTGTGGCAGATCTTGAAATCTTTCTCAGTATCAATACCTTACAGAAAACTATAATTCAGAAAAAGTTAAACAATTTTAATGACTAATGTACAACATGACAGCGATGCATTTGAAATTTCGTATATGTTTTAGATTTTATTCCAACCCTTTTAGTTTATGCCAAAGAAATAAGTACTGACAGTCTGATAAAGCTTCATACTGGCTTGACCATTAATTAAAGAGTTTGATTACAGGAAAATCTGAAAAAAAATTGAGCTTGTCGTAATAAAAATATTACCAAGCTGCCAACTCGAACTGACTCATTCGAGGAACTCCCAAATTTTAGTGCCTTCTCCCAAACTCCTTAATAAAGTAAATGTCTCCTGAAATTTCATCAAAACAAAATTCCCCAAAACAGAGTTTTTCATTGGTTGGAATTTGGAGAAAAAATCCCTATGGTAAAATCATTGCAATCCAGAAAAGAAACCTTTTTGTACACAAATGTGGAAATTGTATATTTCCAGTTATTTTTTTAAAACTTGTTTGTTTCATTTTCCTTCTTTTCAAAACTTTTGTTTTTCAAAAAAAAATGTGGTAAATTATTCCTGATTTTTCTTTAAAGGCTAATTAGGTTGTTTTAATGAGATAATTAAAGAAAGTTTTTTATTCTACTTTGTTTTTATTCAGTTGAAGTTGAAACTAAATCATTGTGTTTTCTTTCATCTTATTTTCTTTTAATTTACTTGTGTTTTAGAGCTCGTTCAATTTATGAGAGAGCTTTGGATGTAGATCACAGGAATGTTACCTTATGGTTAAAGTATGCTGAAATGGAAATGAAGTAAGTCATGTGTTTCATTATAATGAATAGCTTATTTATTATACAGTGTTGCTTTTACTTGTATAGTAGAGATGAGACGGGCTCAGCCCTAGCCCGGGCCCGAAGCGGGCTCGGTCTCTAGAACCAAAAATAAGTTTCGGGCTCCGGCAGCCTCGGGTTCAAGCAACAAAGGTATTCAATCGTCCATCTCCAAACAAATTCAAAGCAAATAAACATTTTCCTACTGTGAGAAAATGAAAGGAACATTTAAATCAGTTCAATCAATGTGAAAATTTAACCAAAAAATTAATTAATGCTTATTTATACTGTTTATTTGCGATTACTATTGCAATATGTCTTACAGTAATGCATTTGAAGTGGAGCATTTTTTGAAAAAATTTAAAAAACTTCCGTCAATGAAGAACATTTGACATAACATTTTTCATTAATAAGGAGATCATGTCAGACTTTTCCTCTGCACACACCCTACCACTTAGCCATAGGCCTTAGGCTTACCGTCCCGGGGGGTCCGCGTAGCGGTCGATAGTCGTCAAGTGCTACGGACGGGCTTGGTACTTATTGCACTGGGGGAGGTCCCCTTGCTGGGCGTCGGCCCAGCTGGGAGTTTACCCCTTTATGTGTGAACCTTGCTCACTATAAGATACGGTATATCTCCCCGTACCTCGTTGACTGTAGAAGGCTCGGTTTTTGATACAATAAAGTTTCCTTCGTTCTCAGGCAGGCTCGGAGTTTGGTCTGAGGACAATATCATCCGGGCTCGGGTAGGCTCGGTTACAAATTTTCGGGCATCGTGCGGGCCCGGGCTCTCAAAAATGAGCCCGAACTCATCTCTATTGTATAGTACAGTGAAATGAGGCCAAAAAATGGCCAAACCCAAACATCCAAAAAAAAAAGTTTAAACCTGTTGCAAATTACTTCTTACCCTACCAGCAAGAAGGGGAAAAAGTCCCAGCGTTTTTGCGCGTCGGGTTTGGGGGGGGGGGGGAAGGGGGGGGTGAAATAATCCTCTTTTTTTTAAAAATAATCTCTATTACTTAAAAAAAAAAATGACTCAAATCGAGGAACCACACTATAATAGTAAAATAATAAACTATGATAGACAAAATTACTAATTAACAGGGGTGCATAGGGTTGGGGGGGGAGGGTCCATGGTGCAGATTGCGTTATTGGAATTTTTAAGGCAGTTTTTTCAAGGGGTATTTCTTTTTTGAGGGCATAGGCGGATTTACGGGGGGTGCCAGGGGGTGCGCCGCACCCCCAACAATTTTGGTTGGATTTTCAAAGAAAATTTAAATGAAATGTATTTTATCAGGAGAAAATATATATTTCTCCTCAGGAATTTTGTAAAGCAACTTATATTTTTCTACAGCTAAATGCAAGTTAATTTACTTGAAAGCAAACCCAAAAATACAATAATAGGCAGCTCTTTGTGAGACCCAATCACCACACATCGCCAGTGCGAGAGAAATTGTGCTACACGAATTAAAAAGAAGTATTTCTTCATTAAAAAAAGAAAGATCATAAATAATTACATAAATCAAATAAAAACATCCCTTTAATTATTTTTCATTACTGCATCATATGATAATTTTATACTCTGCAATTTGGTATTTATTGGTATAACATTACTGTTTTCTTTTTCGTTGAAACAACCATGGCTAATAAAGTCAAAAAATATGGCTATTGTGATGTACTTCCTCAAAAACGATATAAAGTCCTTACACATCATTCCAGTAAACAGTACAATAGAATCACTCTGAAATCAACTAAAAACCAACATTTCCACTGTAAAATTTCTAAATTTTCTGCAGGGGGCGGGGGGCAGTGCTATCACTGACTTCCGCTACTAAAATTAGTTGCTTTTGTTACCTTTAATACGAATAATAGTCCCCAAAGTGGTTACCAGATACAGAAAATAATATTTAAAATAGTCTCATTAAAAAAAAAAACGCATTTATGTCATTTTAATGCCATGAAGTGGGTCAGACCTACGTGGGGTAAGTTTTCTCCAAAAAACCTTTAAAAAGGAAAACTTCAAACTATATTTTCCAAATTTTAGCCCAACCCTGAATAAACACTAGAGAAACCAGCCCTGACACATTCTAGTATATTTTTCTCACTATCTGACTGTGAATATTAAAGACAACAGTAAAAGACTGACTGTATAAAAAGAACTCGAAGCGTCACATTCATATTTCCGAACGAAAGAAAATTAGCTCTCGTTTAAAAAAAAAAAGAATGTATAGTACGAATAAAAGAAATTAAGAACTAAAAAACAGTAAAAAAAGAAAAAAAAGTAGTTGAGAAACAGAAATCGCGATTGCAAAAACTAATCCTTTACAAAACTCGCACTCACAAAAACGATACCGTTACGAAAATTGCGATCTTTTACGATCGCTATGAAACTTTACAAAACTTTTCTTATAAATATATTTTTATAGTTATAAATTTCACTTTTTCTGGTCGTGATTGTTTTATTACATTTCATTTTCCCACTTTTTAAAACGATTGTTTTCAAAAATTAAAAGCGGCAAAACTTTTCCTTTTTTTTCTGTGGTAACTAGGGGGTAGCTTAAAAGCGATGTTTTATTATTTTTTTTACAAATTTTTTCTCGTAGGAGAAAAAAAAACCCCTAACTTTTTTACGAATTTTAGTTACACTTACTGAAATAGTCGCTGTTTTTTACAACTGATTGCAAAATACTCGCTTTTGTCATCAAAATAGTCGCCTTTGCCGCCAAAATAGCAGCTTTTGTCGCCATTTGCAGTGCTGTATCCCCCATCCCCTGTATTGCAATGGCGTAGCTAGTTTCTCTCGCCCGGGACGATTCCTCTATTTGCCACCTTTTCATTGAGACATATCTAATACATTAAAGCATTGAAAATAATTATCGCTCAAAATATAAAACTTCATTTAAGGTAGCAAAGGGCAACTGATATAATCCGTATTCTTCCTACAAAAATAAAGGGGGCGGAGTCAGGCGCCTATCTCAGAGAAATACTCTGAATTTACATCAAAAATTACATTTAAAAGTAACTTTTGGAGGAATGGGGTTCTCTACCGAATCTTTATCAAAACTGAAGTCAGTTTAAGCCTTTGGGGACGATGGAGATTCAGCTTTTATTCCGTAACAAAGTTCCAATAATTCAGCACTGGCAAAGAAACAACTTTTACAGAAATATACTTGATATTTATATACATTAACAGATGTTATATTTCAGAAATATATTAATGTTACATATTTGAATATTTTCTGAAATTTAAGTTTTAAAAATACAATTTAAGTGTTGAAATACAATTTAAGGACATTAAGTGAATGAGGAAGGTTCAAGGGCTCAATACGGAAATATTTCAACTTTGAACACTGATGTGACCGTTCAGTCATACCAAAATCTTACATTTCAAAGGAGTTTTTTTTTCTTTGCCTCCAGTATTAGATTTAAAGTATGATTCCCTTATTTGATTTTTTTTCACACCAAAAGTGCTGAATCGCCGCCCCGAAAAATACGCCGCCCCGGGCGGACCACCCTCTCCACCCCTCCCTAGCTACGCCACTGCTATATTGTTGCACCCCCAGAATTCACAGTCTAAATCCGCCTATGTTTGAGGGCATTTATTCTGGATGGGCACTCGATAACACTTGAGGGGAGCACCATCGTTTTGGGGGTTGGGGGGTATCCTATAATTTGCATTCTAAAATCAATGATTCCAGTGAAGTTCATGAAAAAATTTCACTGATTTTAAACTTTTCTGAAGTACAAAATACCACACAATGATGTAGTAATGTTAGAAGGCTCATCCTAAAATGATCTAATCGAGCTCAGTCAAGCGCGGATTCAGGGGAGGGTCAAAGGTTCAGCTGACCCCCCTGTGATTAGAAACATTTTCTTTATTATTATTATTTTATTTTTCCTTTACTTATTATTATTGTTGGACGTCAATTTTTATTCCTGGAAAATTTAGTGTAGGTAACCAATGTCAATTCCTTTTTACTTAGTCCTGTTAGAGTTGTCTTTTGAAGTCTAATAAATGCAAATTCTATTACATGTAATGTAACTTTGAAAAAGATATGGGTTCTAATCCTCGGGGGTGAGTCTAGGCCTAGTAGGCACAATTAGGGCGCGTTTAAAATGAAAACTTTGAAACGTATGTCTGCAATGCTGTACTTCTAACTTTGTTGCATAAAATTTTAATGCAACAATGCTGTGCCTTTCTTGTTTTCATTGAAACGAAAATTTTCTCGACACATTAGACATTAAAAATGTGTTATTTTCATTTATTCGAACAATTTTATAATTTTTCACGATAACAATTTTCATTAGAAAACATGTATAGGGTTTGCATATTATTTTGAAAAAGGTTCTAGTTATACTTTGTTTTTCTTTCACTTTACTGGCCACTGAAACTTGACAAAAATTTCTGAATCTGTCCCTGAGCTCAGTAACCAATTTAGTTGTCACTAGAATTATTTAACTGTTTAGAGTGCTGGAGTGATGTCTAAAACTAAATCCCTGTACAGCCCAAAAATAAGTCCTAATTGACTGATTTTCCCCTTCTCCCTGAATTAATTTACTTCAGCTTTTCCAGAATCTTTTGCCATCACCGTAAAGGTAGATAAACTGAAATCGCCAATAGTGAGACAGCAATGCTGCATCCTCTAAGTCGGTGGGAGTTCTTGTTTGCAAACACCAAGCTGCCTCTCTTTTACGCAGCCGGTATGTGAATTATGCTAAATATGCACACAAATACTTGCAACACTGTCTGAATCTTTTGGGTGCATTATGAACCAAAGATCCAAAGCAGTGACAAATTTTGGTGGTCCAGAACCTGTAGTGATTCTGTTAAACTGTGAGCTTTTAAAAGTGCTCAGCTTATTAACTTTTAGTGGAAGCTCAACCAGGATGTGTGATAGTTCTTGAAAAAACATATTTATCTTGTGCAACATCAATAAGAGCCTAAGTTAAAAGTAACTTGTTTATTATGGCTATGATATATACAATGACATGTTAAACGAAATATTGAGAATACGCTCTTTACAATATTAAGTAGCTCATTATTCTTTAAATGACTTCTGAAGCCAACATTCTAAGTCAAAGTATGAAACGTCAAATATATTGAGCCATGATATTCATGTCAAAAGCAGTAGGCCGAAGCTATCGGCAGAAACGGACAGACTCAACCGAGCTGCCGAAAGAAAACAACAACCAAGTCTGACTTGGGTTGAAATTGAAAGGGAAGAGAATGAGGCAAAGTGCCGAGAGCTTAAATGCTACTGGCAATTTGCATATTTTGCTGATGCGATCTTGTTGCAAGAAGGAAAGAACGAATGAGAAAAAAAACTAATGCAAATTAAGGCTGCCAACACTTTTGGAAAATAATTTACTTCCTTTCGTAGCAGATTCAACGATAGAACAATTATTGATGAGAGCATCGAGTATTACAATGCTAAATATTTCGAGCTTTTTGTCTCCCAGTTTGGAGATCACAATCCGTTTCTAAAGCCGTCAGAAGCTTCTTCCCTCTCTGCAGGTATTGACTAAAGTTAGTAGTGGTATTGTTTGCTGATATTGGTCGATCGTTGATAATAAGGTGAGTTGTGATGAGGCCTGTAACGTTGGAGCAGTAACATCAAAGGATATTGAAGGCAAAAAATTTAGTGGAATTTCTATGTAAAGGAAATATGCAGTTGAGTCTCTAGCTGCTGTTACAAAAGTAGTGGCTATCTGTAAAGATGTGTAAACTCAAACCATCTTTTACACCGAATGGTATGTACAATAAGGATGGAATAACAAGTTGCTAAAAACTTCCAGTATGAGTTATGCGCTGATCCTCCATCAGTATTTGAAGAATTTGGTTTCATAAGGAAAGAAATCCTGTATATCGTTTAAGTGTTATTACCTGAAGCAAAAGATCCATCCACCATCACAAAACAAACAGCTGGTGTCATAAATGTTATAGATGGAAGATACCTTCTCGGTAATTTTCTTTTTTCGGTAATGATCTTCAAGCTTCAAGGAAATATGCCAGCAATGCAGTGTATATGTCACTTGTAAGTATGGGAAAGCTAGTGTCATTTTTGATGGATACAAAGAAGAAGAAAGCACCTCAGAAATATCATCTGCATCCTACTACAACAGCTCTAAAAGACTTTCTGCACCTCATATCTTGTGCTTCCTCTGAGGAGTTCATTGGATATAGTGAATGTTTGAAAAATCTGAAAGTGGACTGAAGTATTCAACTATATGCACAAACTGTGTTAAACATAGCTACAGCAATAACGGTTTTGCCAAGGATCTAAATACCGAAAAAGAGTTTGAAGACTTTTTGTTGCATACTTACAATCTAAGAACTTGCAGCGTTTTCAAGAGATAATTTTAGGAAAGCTGGTTCTTTAATATATCTTTTCCTGTGATGTTTTGATTAGCGTGCAGGCTGTCTGGCGGCCGGTAAACGCTGCATTTATTAGTGTGCATTACGTCTTTAGAGATGAAAATATGGATTTTAAAGTCATTTTAGTAAATCTTTTCCTTTTCACTAAATTCTAAACACTTTTAGAAACACGAATTTAATATTTCCAGACATTTTTGTTGTTGCCATTATTGTGCCAGATGCACTTTTGTACAAAGAAAAAAAAATGAAACTATTTTAGTCCGGCCGTCATTTTAATATTATTTTACTTATATATGAATGAGTACAAAATTAATTTGACAGAATTAATTCGGTTGCTTTCTCGACAGAGAGACATATAAGCTGAGACCAAACGAAGGGGGGTAGTCCTAGCGTGGTGCCCAAGTTTTGGGTGAAATTAGTCACTTCATTTTAAAATTCAGAATAATTCTTGAATTCACGCACATGTAGCCTTTTTTTTGTCAAAACTTATGTAAAGAGTTAAGCATTTTTTTTGTTTTACGAGAGTGTCGCACAGAGTAAAATACCGATATTTTATCTGCAAGGTGTGACGTAATTAAAAAACTGTGCACATTAATTTAACTTGTTGATCTCTTACTGAGTGAGGAAGATAGTTGAATCGATTATTTCAGAAAAAGCATAATCCATCCAATGAAACTTTTCAGGATTTAATAAAAAGTGCATTCATAAATGAACTAAATTCTGCAAGAATTTTTTTTTTTTTGCCCTCAAGACTGCGATTTGGTTTTTTCTTTTATTTTTGCGTTCTTGAATCAATACCTTTTTTTTTATTCCTCGAACCTATCTATATTTTTTAATCTTCGAACCTATGTACCTTTTCTTCTTTTTGCGCCTTCAAAACTATGAGGGAAGGAGGGGAGGGAATTGGGGTATTAGCTTATTCGTGGGGGGTGGGTGCTGTAGCTGTGGGAGGAGGTTTGTCACTTGAAAGGTATGGAGGGGGGTTTTGGGGGTACTGCATTGTTTTACGAGGAGAGGGGGGTGCTGTAGCATTGGTGGGTTGTCATCCCTCTTGGGGGGGGGGGGGGTAAATACCTTTAATGCTTTATAATTTATTATGGCATAATGTTCCCACTTGAAATGCACTTTCAAATTCCAAAAAAATACACAAAATAGCAATTTTTAGATGGCCCCCCCCCCCATTCCAAAACCCGACGCACAATAGGGTATGACTTTTTATCTGTTTTTATTGGAAGGGTAATAAACAATTTGCAACTGGTTTCAACTTTTTTTTGGATGATTGGATCTGAACCCTATTTTTACTGTACTAGCAGGCTGGTTGAGCCAGAGCCTATGATATCGGTCTTTTAGGGTGAGAAACTTAATTTTTTCAACTGTAGGTACCAACATGAAAAAGGTGGAAAGCATTTCATCTGAATTTTTTTTTTTTACTTTCATCAAAGATTTTTATATTTTCTGGGTCATTCTACAAAAAATGCGCTTTTTTAAGTCCAGGGTGGTTAGTTTCAAAAATATTTATTTTTAAACACTTTATGAGATTTTGAAAAGTATAACAAATTTTGAAAATGATCAATATAAAATAATATTGTTAATTTTTGAAAATTTTTTTTTTACTGGAGGGATACATGTATGCCTCCGTTACATGTCCCAACACATTTTCTCCCATGTACTTTTTCGTTTATTTATTCAATACAAAAAAATATAACAGATTTAATAGTCAAATTTGAATTACTTGATGTTTTTTTTAATAGTTTAAAAGAATTATGTTACAAAATAAAAAAAATTTATAGCATTCATAATCTTTTGAATCACTGTCACAGTATTTTTTGTATCCTCCCTTTCAGTGATCGCAGCCGTCCTATAATTCCTATATTTCCTATATTTTTGAAATATTGAAAAAAAATTTCCTATATTTGTCCTATAATTTTGAAAATTGCTGTTTGTCCTATATTTTCTGTTTTCTCATCAAACGTAGAAATAAAAAAAAATCTAAATTTGTCCGAATTTTTTTTTTTAAGGACGGGAATCGATGAGAAATGGTTTGAACACAAGAAGGAACCACGTGTCTGAAATGCGCTTAATTCTCCTCTCCGTTTGCTGCCCAATGAATAGGGTTACTAGATGGCTGATACAGTCCAATCTAAACGGGGAACAGTGTAACCCAGAAATCTCGCCAGCTGTTCCCCTCGTTAGGTTTAGTTACTGCTTTTAGCATTAGAATCTACGAGGAGTCATGCGATCTTTAAAAATATCTAATTGGCCCTGAATTATCAAATGACCGGTTTTTAACCGAATATATGCATCATTAAACAAAATCATTCGTTACTTTTATTTAATATGAGAATTAAAACTTGGCTATTTCTCGGCAACCTTTCGCCAAGACAACACTCCCTCCAGCCGAAACCGTCGAGCGCAGCAACGGCACCGACAAAAGAGCGATAATCATAAAAATCTGAGCTCGGACTGTACCCCACTCTCTCGCCAAGCGTATTAAAGTTTCTCTGTCGTTGCCCTAGCAACCGTTCGGAGCGGAGAAGTACGATTTTTCTGCGCTATCGAAAAATTGGCAAGTGGCCAAACAGTGGAGAGGAAGGAGCAGTACGTTCGCTTCTTGCTATTTGGCGTACTGAATGATTTAGGCTTAGAGGGGTCGCGTGTTGCCGTGATTATCGTTTAGCGTGTGTGATTGATATTATTAAAAGATGCCTCGACAAACAAAGTTTCAGGAAGATTGGCTTAACTTGAAAGATTGCACTGGAAAGAAAGTTGAATTTTGGTGCAAGGACGGCAGAGACGAATTCCATTGCATTTGCCGATTTTGCCAAAAAGAAATTTCTATCGCTAATAGCGGAAAGTTGCAATTGTTGCAACATGCCAGCACTGCAAAACATAAGAAGTTCGTGGGAGTTGCAACTGATGCATCTTAATCCAAATTAACTACTACCTCAACAGCTTGCGGTGAGAAAGGACTTTGTTTATCAAATGCAGCCAGTTCTTCAACTTCTTCTATTTGGAACTTAAGTGAAGAAGAAAAAATAATTTCTTCGGAAATTCTTTACATCCTGCATGCGGCAGTCAATAACATATCATTTTCATCTTTTGATGGCATAATGAAAATATTTTCCAGGATGTTTTCTGGGCACAATGCCGCAAAAGAGATGAAGCTGTCATCTCGAAAAATCTCTTATGAGATATCTCACGGATTAGGACCCTATTACCTATCCCTCATCACTAAAGATGTTGAGAGTTCTTTTTTTACACTTATGTTTGACGAGACATTAAATGAAGCAAATCACAAACAAGTTGACATTCATGTGCGATATTGGAGTAACGAATGTAACAAAATTCAGCAGAGCTATATTGGCTCTGAAATGGTATTTCATGCTACAGCAACAGATATTGATTCTGCAGTCATGAACTGTATAAGGAAATCAAAATTACCGTTGAAGAAAGTGATAATGCTTGGTAGTGATGGACCGAATGTAAACAAGGCTGTTTTTAAAATTATTGATCAGCGTCTAAAAAATGATGGTGTAAAAGAAGGACTGATAAATGTTGGCACATGCAACTTGCATGTAATGCATAATGCGTTTGGAGAAGGATTGAAAATAGACAGTTTTGCTTCTATCACAGAATTTTTAGAGGATATTGACATATGGTTTCGAAAATATCCTTCCAGACAAGAGGATCTTATAACAGCTAGCAGTTCAACTGAAGAGGATAATATTTGCACAACATCAAGATTTGTCAGTAATCGCTGGTTATCCATTGTCCCTTCCTGTCAGCGAGTGTTAAAAATGTACAACACTTTAAAAAAACATTTCCTGAAAGATTTAGTTGACAACAGAAGTGGTTTGATCAAGAATGAAAGATACAAGAGAATTAGAAATGCGCTTAAAGATGAAGTTACACCTGCATACATGCAATTTCTTGTCAGTGTGGGCTTGCTTTTTGAAATTTTTTTACGTTTTCTGCAGAGTGACACAACTCTTATTCATCTTTTATATGATGAAATGGTTTGTATGGTTAAAAAACTACTTTTTAGATTTATATGCATGGAAAAATACCAAAATTGCAAAGATGAAGCCCTTGTCGAAATTCCACTTAAAGTCATTAATAGAGAAAGAAAATTTAAAGTATTTAGATGTGGGCTCTGAAGCAAATAAAGTGTTATCCAGTGTTGGATCTGCTGAAAAAAGGTGTTTCAAGCTTAATGCTCAAAATTTTTATTTTACTGTGACTTCTTATCTGATGCAGAAGCTGCCTTTAAAAAACCAATTATTAAAATGTATTCAGGTTTTGCACCCTCTTTCTCGAAAGGAGCCTGTAGATAATACAGTGGGAGTTGTTAAACGTCTATTGAAAATGCTACCACGCTGTGTAAATGAAGAAGAGTGTGATAAAATCCTGGATGAATGGCGGACATATGTCTCCGACGATGACATTAAAGAGG
Source organism: Uloborus diversus (assembly GCF_026930045.1). Lineage (NCBI taxonomy): Eukaryota > Metazoa > Arthropoda > Arachnida > Araneae > Uloboridae > Uloborus > Uloborus diversus. Next base: position 24,155,732 of record NC_072739.1, read on the forward strand.
ATTGGAGTATAATAACCCAGTCTGACGGAGAAACAAAATGGAATGCTATTGACATGTACTGGGCCAATGTTTTGTCTCTGAACAATCTCACTCTTGGAAAGAAAAGATATTATCATCTTTCGAAACTTGTGAAAGCTGCACTTTGCTTATCTCATGGACAAGCGCCTGTAGAGCGTGGGTTTTCTGTTAATAAGAGAATGATGAGTGACAGAACAAGAATGTCCCAAGAGACAATAATTGGATTGCGTCTAATTAAAGACAATGTTAAAAAAGACGTCGGTGAAACATTAATTACAAAAGAAATGATAAGTTATTACAAAGGTGCTCATTCAAAGTACAAGGCTGAATTACAGGAAAGAGAAGCAAGGAAGGAAATAATTCCCAATAAAGAACCTGTGAGGAAACAAACAACGCAAGAAAAACTCCATTCATTGAAGGATAATGTTTTAAGTGCACATAAACTGATTGAAGAGGGCAACAAGCGACTGGCAGCTGCCTTGAAAAGAAAATCATTTGAGGATGTGGCAGCAGCACAAGCCTTAATTGCTGCAGGTGAAAAGAAACTGAAAACTTCAAATTAAATTCACCAAATATACAAATAGAGAGACATATTTTGATTGACACTCTTGAATTAAGGTTTGATGCGAATTGAACGTTTTACAGCTTTTTGAAATAAGTTGTATACAAAATTTAAAATTTCCTTTAAGTTTGCTAATTTGTTCTTGTTTATTTTGAACTAATTTTGTTTAAACAAAATATGATTGGTTAATATTAAGTTCATTTGCTGTTGTAACTTAAGAAGCAAGATTGTTGTAGTTATAGTAATTCCAATAAGAAATTAGGTTTACATTTCATACTTCTAACAAGTGCTTATTGTTGTTGAGAAAGTTCTTAACTATAGAAACCCTAAGCTAATAATTGGTAATAAATTTTAGTAACTGAATTCATTAAACATTCTATTAAGCTACTGAATTAATATTAGTATTTAGTGAGGTATCTTTTATGCTTAAAATTAAGTTACAATATTTAAATTACAAAAACATACAATAACCTATACAAGTCTGCTGAAGTATTTAGGATGATGTTGATTTGTTAATTGCCAAATTTGTTGGTAAGTAAATTTTTGATGCATTATTTTCAAACTAATTTTCTTCAGAAAATGACAAAGTGTCCTATATTTTTTTTGAAAAATCCTATATTTTTTTTGAGCTTGCTGCTATCACTGTCCTTTCATTATCTAATTAAGCATTAGAATTTCCAATAGACGGCAGTACTGGCAACTCATTACAAAGGTTTAGAGTCACAAGTAACCCTTTTCAACTCTGATCTTCATAGTGAAGCTAAACAATTTAGTGCGAAATAATTTCAGCACTTTTCTCTTTGAAGTTAAATAGGTCCTTAAGGCTCTTCTATACCGTCCATCTTGGTTTTCGACGCTAATGCTTTCTCTACGGGAAAATCTGTTATTTATTCAAAGCATAACACGAGAAATTACTGGAATATTTTCATGCGGTTTGTTTTAAACGATGGCTATGACACAGAACTAGAGATGCGCTTTTTTATTTTTTCTGTAGTTATTTTGAAATTTTTTTAATAACAATTTAAAACTTGAAACGACTATTTTCACACGTTTGAAAAATGATATGGAAAAACGGAAAAAGGAGCGCAAGAGATTGAACATTTCTCTTTAAAAACATATTTTGAGTTTGTTTCTGAGACAATTTGTTCTATTGATATTCTCCGCATAGTAAAGCCTTGTTTTCGAAAAATTGTTGAAAACTGCGAAAAACACGCCTTTCACCAGACCACTCCCATTTCCTCCCACTTTGAGGGAACACTTTCTCTTCCCCCCAGGGTTTTCAGGGTCTTGTCTGCTGCTTCTCCGCTCCTCTGCTTTGCCTCAATGGCAGGCAATAAATTGCTTGAATCCCTACTAATGACCATTCATTCTTTGTCGTTTTGTGTGATGGTCTTGTATTTCTGTGACATCGACGAAACTCGTTCTAAAAAGAACAGTTTTTTTTCTTTCGAGTTCCATTCGATAAGTTTTTGAAATTATTTAGGTGACATATTTTTCAATGCTGTTTTAATATAAGTACCCCGTTTAAATGTAGAAGTTATTCTGTTTGAAAAATCAGTGAAAATTACTGTTTCGAACAATTTTTTTGGTAATAATACACATCAGTTCGCGATCCATCTTTCCGCGGTGCTATTTTTCTAAACCAAGTTGTTTCTTTTAGGGGCAGGGTTCGTACGGGTCATGGAAATCCTGGAAAGTCATGGAAAAAAAATAACGAAATTTCAGACCTGGAAAAGTCATGGAAAATTGAAATTTTCATTGAAAGTCATGGAAATTATTTCAAGTCATGGAAAAATTTCCCGGACAAAGAGAAAGAAACAGTAGCTAAAGGAGCATTAGAAATCTTGAGTGATTTAACAGTATAGCACATGAAAGCTATTAAAAGTGGAAAATTGACCAATCCAAAAATCAAATCTGAATTTTGAAATCTCATTGCATCCACTTCTGTCACAGTCGCTTGCCATTTTTTGCGATGTGATTTTACTGCCTGGACATCACTTATTTTGAATTTTCTGTTATTTTCAACACTTCTTATGTTTCATATTCTGTAGTAGCAAATTTCACGTTCTTAGTTTTGCCACGCCCACTCAAAAAAAAAAAAAAAAAAAGCAATTTAATTGAATGCAAATTCGATTCCATCACTCGTTAGGACTTGATTATTAAATTTATCAGAGTTTATCTTATTTTTTTTAATGTTTTAGAAAATCAGAACAAGAGGAATTCTAATGCTCTAAAACAGTAGTGGCCAACATACGGTACGCAAAACTAATCCATGGTGACCCACTGCTACTTTCAATGTCGGGAATTAAACGTGTTCTGGAATTTTGAACCTATTAATTTATATGCATTTGAAAATATGCAAATTTGTAGACTAAACAAATATACTTTTGAATCAGAATATTGATTCATTACTGAATGGTTTTTTCAAAAAAGATCTGGTTTAGAAACATAAAGAACTAAACTATGTGGCTTTACTTCAAAGAACCAAAATACTGTCAAGTTATGTGGATGATTAAAGGCACTGTTGACACTAAAAGGTAACTTTTAAAGCAAATTTATTGAAACTTAGTGATGACTCATTCAACCTTTGTCCCATTCAATATCATTCTGCCTGTTTAAAAAAAAAATCAGACATTTAAGCATCATCATATTCGCTTTACTGCATTTTTACTTTACTTAAATTTATATGATGAAGACAAATAAGAATAGTTTAATTTTTTAAGTGTGCACTTATATTTTTTCCATTACGAGTAAGTGCTTCAATGAGGCTGTGGCATTCATATAGACGTTTTGCTAATGCTCATTTCCAAATACTACCAAGTTTGAGATTAAATAGTGTTATTCTCTTCAAGTAACGAGGTCATGAAAATTTTCATTGAAGTCATGAAAAAGTCTTGGAAAAGTCATGGAATTTTTTCATCTAAATAGAGTATGAACCCTGTAGGGGTCTAACTTCTTCATCAATGGAACTTTCATCTTCCGACGTAGTGTCGATTTCGCGATCTGAACCCGTAAAATTTTCTACGTTCTGGGATTGGCTCGCATCTTCATACATGGCATTTTCATCGTCTGAAGAAAGATTAGATTTATCGTCAAAATGACAATGGCCCATCACCGCTCCACTGCGATGATTTTTAAATTCATTTTTATAAAACAAATTCTCATTAAACGAAATATTAATGCTTTCTACAACCTTATCAGTTTCCGGGAAATAAACACGATAACCTTTCGTCTTAAAGGCATAACCGATGAGAAACCTTTTCTAGCTTTTAAGTCTAGTTTATTACGTTTCTGCTTCGGAATTCCGACGTAAGCAACAATTCCGAATGGTTTAAGGTGTTTTACTGAAGGAATATTTCTCCCATAAAGCTCAAATGGTGTTTTTCTTTGACCCGTATGGCAAACTCTGTTCCAGGTGTAAACGAAGTGCAACATTGCATCTGGCCAAAACTTTTTATCTAGCCCGCTTTCTTCAAGCAATACAGTGGCCCCATTAGATTGGAATGGTGCCGTACAAGACGGACATGGAGCGTCGAATGGTATCGCGTAGTCTTCACTGACGAGTCCCGCTTCTGTCTTGGTGGAGACGACAATAGAATCCGCGTGTGGAAACAACGTGGTCAGCGCCAAGATTTCCGGTTTATTGTACAGCGTCATACGTCCACGAGACCTGGTGTCATGGTGTGGGGCGCAATAGCATATGATGCAAAATCACCTCTAGTGTTCATTAACGGTGCTTTGACCGGCCAACGTTACGTTCAAGAGATCCTGCAGCCAGTTGCTTTGCCATTCCTGAGCACCCGTGTTCGGCCGCTGTTCCAACAAGACAACACTCGACCCCATATTGCTGCCGTCTCTAGAGCTTGTCTTCAAGGCCTAGACAGCATGGAGTGGCCGGCATATTCACCAGACCTGTCCCCAATCGAGAATGTGTGGGATGCCATGGGACGAGATGTCAACACTCCACCCGTACCTCGAAATCTGCCGGAACTCCGTAACAAAGTTAAAGCAGCATGGGATAGACTACCACAGGACTTCATTAAGAACCTGTACGATTCGTTACCAAGACGATTAGCATGTTGTATTCGGAATAATGGCGGCCATACCCCATACTGAATGTTACCCATTTTGTGTATGTTGTTCAATAAATTTTGCTTATATTGTTCTCATTTTCTAATCATTTACTCTTCCATATACACTTAACATACCTTCCGAATGTCATTGTATTCTAAGACTTCCTTCATGGTGCAACTTTTTTTTTGTCTTAGAGTGTATATCGATATAATTGCCCAGCCCTAGTCCTAATGCTTAAAACTGGCAAAATTTTACAAGATCTGGCTATTAATTTTCAGAACTCACGTAACCGTAAGAGAACGAAAAGCCAGAAGATTGTGCTAATGAATTGCATATTGAAGAGCGTTTTCTTGCGCATGTGCAGTGCAATAGGCTCCATTCAGAACTAAGTGGTTCTTGTGGGAAGGTGCATTAAAACGTAGCTCTTCAATTCCTATTGTCACCATGATGCAAACTTTTTCAATTGCTTCCAGCATGGGTATGGACTGCGGCCTGTTAACATTTTAGTTGAATTTTCTTTTAGATAAATAAAATAAAAAAATAACCCACTGTTTCTTCTAAAATGCGTTTTTGCCCCATGCAGATCGGGTTCGAACAAATTGATCCGATGTAAAGAAACAACATTGAATCGGTAGTGACATGATTCGGGCAATTCACTCATTTGAACTGAATTGGGTTTTGGTTAATTCCTGCATGTGATAACCGTGAGATGTTTTCTAAAGTTGTGGTGTGTGGCAACAGTGCTTGTTGTTTTGCATAAGCGATTAAAATTTTGAATGTTGATTGTTCCAACTATGCGTTTTCATATCTATATAATGCTGTAGGTTTGAGGACTCTTTCTCTCTCCCTCAATGTTTTTTGTGTTTGATATCTGCACGTTAGTGTAGTCCAGTCCAGTTCAAAGGAAAATGGCTTGATTATCTTGTATGTTCTATTTCTGAAGGTGCATTTTTCCTAAGTTCAGTTGAAATAGGTTGTTAACCATTTTGATGAGATGTTGTTAGTATAACTTTATTTTAAATAGTTTAATGTTATACTAGCCACCTTCGGCGACCAGCTGGTCCGCCTTTTTACGCCAGGGTTGCCGCCTTCGGCGGCTGCATAGACAATTTAGCGACGGTATTAATCAATGTTTTCCTCTACATATCAATATTATCATCTGCTTTATACGCCAATGATGCCGCCTTCGGCGGCTGCTTAAATAAGTTTTGTGGCGGTATCAATCAATCTATATCTATATCATTATTAATTTAAATAAAATATTTTCTAGATCTATCTCCAGTTCCGTCGTTTGGAATATTTTTAAAGGAGGGGGAGGGGAGACACAAACGGCTTGCTCTTCATGCAAATTTTGTCGAAAAATAACAATAAAAAATTCCACTTTTACTTGAAAGCATTGTTTTTTCAAAGTCATGGTGTGTGGGGGGGGGGGGGGGGACGGGCACTGATACCTCATTGAAGTTCCTTAAATGATGGGCATGTCTCTTTCTTGCTGTCCATCTACTATATTGACCTCTGCATTTGTCTATCTATCTATACGATTTATGCGTATCTACCTCTGACAGTAATTAACAATGTTTTCAAATCGTAGCGGCGCCTCCCCCCCAACTCCCGTTGTTGTTCTTTAAATAATAAAGTTCTTTAAATATCTGTCACTGTACATCGACCTGTAGATTTATCTTTCTCTAGATCCATGTAAATTTACCTCTGATAGTAATAAACAATCTTTTTTTCAAAGAAAAAAGTATTAATTCGAAAAAAACCATTTTTTGTACACTCAATATATATCTACCTTCCTATTCGATCCATCTCTAAATTTTCTCATCTATTTCTATTTATTTTGATCTAACCTCCAATCTTATTCCTTAACAAAAAGAAAATCTTGCAAAAAGCGCGCTCACGTATTTACTAAAATAGCACAAAAAATTGGTGTCTCTGTGGTACTCGGAGTTTGCCAAAGTATAAAAATCATTGTTTTTATTGAAATTAAGAAAAAAAAAGTGACTGGGACCAAAACGAACCGATGTGGTCCGTCTGATTAACCGAAATCAAATGTTTAGCAAAACATCCGGGAGGGGGAAGGGAGAAACAAATAAAATACCTGGAAAGAAAAAAAGCGAATGAATCCTTCGAAAGGAAGAAAAGAAAAAAGCAAGTTACGTACTTCAGTTAGATCACGTGGGTGCGTTACGTCATATTCGAAGCGGACAGCGATCTTCGGTTAAGCGATAGCTCATGTCTTCGTTCTGCCTTTAAAAAATTGTAAAAAAAACCTTTTGAATATTTTTGAAAAAAAAAATTTTCTGCAGCGGACGAAATGTTCTAGCTACTACATAGTAAAATTGTAGAAAAGAGGTTATTATATTTTCACGGGATGCGTTTAGAAAAAAATTAAACCCAGAAAAAAAATGCAAAATAAAGGTTTTTTCAAAAATTCATAAAAAAATACAAAAATTGCTCTATCTTCAAAATTTTTTTGTTCATCATATTTAAAATTAAATTTCCGACACTATAGTACAAAAAATATATTTGTCTGGCGCGATTGGTTCGGAGTCTGTGAGGTTAAAAGTACTAAAAATCACATAAAACATTAAATAACTTTTTTCTAATTAAAATATCAAAAATCGAAGCCCGAGGTGCACAACTTCTGCAAAAACTACACCTGTATGCCAAATTTCATCTTTCTAGGCCTTACCGTTTTCCCGGGATGCGCACCACATACACACACACACACACACACACAAACATCTTATTTTATTATTTCAAATTTATTTTTTATTTATTTCAAAAGATCTTGAGCGGGATAACACTTCCTTGCCGTAAACTTGTTTCAACATTTGATATGTTTCTACAGCTGTCTTGCCGAATGTGAGGCAAAATTTAATGTTCATTCTTTGCTCTATTTTCACTTTGACGACAGGAATTTGAGAGCTATGTTTTAATGCACTTTTCCAAGAGAAACACTCACTTTAGAATGGTGCCGATTGCTCTGCACTTGCGCAAGAAAACGCTCTTCAATATTGTTGACCTAACAAATTGTGTCTCCCGCAAGGAAGGAAGGAAGGTAAACACCAAGTTTAGCAGATGCCTTTCAGTTTCACATTTCTGTAGCTATCAAGTGAAAGAAATGTCCGAATTCAAGATGAAAGGCTAAATCATTTTATTTATAAATTCAACAATTAACAACTGTAAAATAAACTTTTAACTTTGATAAATAGTATAAACAAGTATGAGGTATATCAACAGTACTCAAATCAATCTTCATGTTCCAAAAGAACATCTTCCAAAAAAAAAATTTGACACCCTAACATTGATTATTCTAAAATGTTTCAAAAAAATTTTAAGTCCCTAACTCTCATGATGAAATCTTAAAAGCCATCCCTTAAGTGCAGGACGTCGCCTCAACAGCGAACGATCCTCTCAAAGATCTGACTATCGTCAGTCGAAAATGAGAAACACGAGCAGAAGAAGTGATTTCCTTCTCATTTCCCCCTGCTTATATAATACTGCACAGTGCACACTCAATGCACGTCACGCCGGATACGCCTACGTAAGAGCTCAGTCTGGATGCTTCCAGAACATTCGATTTGCCGCGGAGCTATCGGGAGATTACATCATCTCCGCTCGTGCTCTGACGTCACATCCTTCTTCCTGACGAAACACGTCGTTCGAAAGTCATTCAGTGTTTACACGTTGATTCTCCCGATACTCGAATTGAAACAAGCGTCCTTTAAGGGACAAGCTTAACCGGCTTTTCATTTATTAAAGAAATACAAGTGAGTAAAAACAGTTACACTTCGTTTTCAAAATGAATTGTTGAGAATATTTCTCAAATAGACATTTTTGGCTATCAAATATGCAATGGTTAGCGCCATGTGCCGGTTCGTTCTCCTACAGTTATGTCAGCCCTGGAAATTAATGCTGGACCTTGTATTTAATAAGGAACGTTGTCTATCTAGAGCCAGTTAAAAAGTCATTCCCCATTGGTGTTGTGTTATAATTAAAATGTTTAAAAAGTTCATTGCGTAAGTCATTGCTTTTCATGGATTTAATTGCTTTCTATGTTTTCCATGATATACTTTTTTACCATTCAAGCATTAAATATATACTTATATTTTTATGTGCATATTTCAATATATATTTTTATGTAGTTATTCAATCTGATACTGTACAAAAGGTTATTTCAAGTAGATTTTCTTTTTCTCTCTAGACATCGGCAAGTAAATCATGCTCGCAACATATTTGATCGTGCTGTTACCATCCTCCCTCGTGTTAACCAATTTTGGTACAAGTATACTTATATGGAACAAATACTGGATAATATTGCTGGAGCAAGACAAATATTTGAAAGATGGATGGACTGGGAGCCTCATGAGCAAGCTTGGCTGACTTATATTAAGTTTGAGCTTAGATTTAAAGAAATTGATCTTGCTCGACACATCTATGAGCGTTATATCCTTTGCTATTTAAATGCTGCTGTAATTTACCAATTATAGTAGACCCTCATTTTACGCGGGTTTATTTTACGTGGTTTCGATCCTTAAAGCAGAATACTTTGTGATGTTCTGCAACGCAAAGTGATTTGCCCAAAATTGTTCTGCAAGATAAATTCGTACTTTATGTATTTCCTTCAGAATGTTATCAAATACCGTTTTCTCATTTTTGCGCATAATCCATTGCAATTTAGAATTCAGTAAAATACAACCAAATTTTAAAACATAGAAACAAAGTTTAATGTATACTTGAGTACTTATATGTTGTCTTCCTTAAGTACATCAGCTTAATTTCTTCTGGATTGGAATGGAGAAACGTAAAATATTGCACTCCTACTAGCCTTTGACAAAAGGCTTAAATATCAGCAGAAGAGAACAAGTTGTAATAGCCCCTCATCGTATAAAGGTCATGCCAGATTTACCCATAGACATTGGTTTGGCCCTGAACCAGCTCCTCGTAGCAACATATGTAAAATCAATCAGACAGTGTTGTATACCCTATCCATGCGTCCTCTCCGATTGTCCAAATTTCAATCGTATTCGTTTCAAATTCTTTAATCATTTTCATTCTTCTTTGAAGGAATTGTTAGGGGGCACATCCCATTGAAAATTTCTCCATTCCATCAGGAGATTGGATTTCTGCTTTTAACTTAGTATTTACCTTCTGTTTTTGTTTTCATCTCTTATTTGTTTTGTTCTTCATGGTTTTCCTTTTTTTTTCAAAAGTGGTTTTTCTGTTTATTTTTCTGGTCTATTATTCAAAATTTAAAACTTCGTTCATGTGTTGATTTCGGCAAAAGTTTTCAAAATTTCAGATGCATGTTTCTTAAATTCCAATTTTTGACTTTTAAACAATCGTTTGGTGCATTAATTTTACTTAATTTTACTTAATACCATGGCAAAGGCATGGAATTCATTGTTTTGTGAATTGCTTTTGATAAGTATTTAGACATATTTCCTCTATGAACAAAATGCTTATGGAAAAAGGGTCCATACATAGATATTAGTCCAGCTTTTAAAAGTTTTCTTAAAGAATTATGCCCAGATGGAAGGCCATTACATGAAATGAACATCCTTTGGTCTGTTGTACCAACATTAATTTCATTCCCATCATTTGTATTGGGTTGTTTTAAAAAATTTTTGTCGATTTTAGACCCCCATGTTTCACAGATAGCTTCTGAAATAGGAACAGAAAATGTATGAATAAAAAAATTAAGAAAGTTTGGGATCTGTAATTTCAGTTCCAATATTGACCTTTTTAAAATCATCTTTTCTTGAAAAATATCTCCACTTTCTTTGCATTGATTAATGTTGTCTAGCATCCAGTCAACAAAGATTTTGTATTAAAAAAAAAGTTGATTTTTTTCTTCATCAGAAGGAGGAACACATGGAAAAGATTTTATTGTTTCGACAAAATTGAAAAGATCCATAAATTTATTTTCAGTGTTTGAACTAGGGAAGATCAAATGGGAAAAATTAAAAAGGGATTTAGCTGCAGAAGTTATTATGTCTATTTGTTCTTTCTTTTCAAAGTACAAACAGCATTGGTGTAGTAGTGAATCAATGTATTTTATTATTTCTTTGAGATCATGGCAAAATTTAAAAAATAAAAGAACAATCATGAGTTGATCGCAACTTTTTTGAGCTTATTGGGAGGTCTGGCATTGGAAAACCCTGAAATGTGCTCTCTTCTGAAAACATTGATGAGGAAAGCCTTGTATATTTAAAAAATGCATTAGGTAAGGATTCTATATATTTCTTAAAACTTTCAGGATCTAAGCAATCACAAAGGTTTGATAAATGATACTTAATTATGAGTAAATATTCTTTTAAATTATTTATGAAATTTATGTAATCCCAAGGAAGATGGTCACTCTGTTGGATGCATTTGGAAGTATCTGCTAATGTGCAAATAATGTCAGCAATAATTAATATGCTAAAAATATTTTTTTTGAGATGAGTTTATCCCTTAAACTTTCATCTTCAATCCCTTCACTGGCTGAAACTAGTGCCTTATAATCTTTCACAAAAGTTTTAATAACATTTGAAGAATGAGAAACAAATTTCATTGTTTTAAAGATCTTTGGTTTATAAAAAAACATATCCAGTTCTTGAGCACACTTGTTCAGGCATTCATAGGATGTGCCCCACATGAATTCCTTCATGCATGAATTTATAAATGACAAACAATCACGCACTAACCTATTACTAGAATGTACCTGCACTAATTCGAGTCTGTGCATGGGATCCCAAGATATCTTGACGAACTAGGACTTCTTAAAGATGATCTATCACACCTAATCGAATATATTGCCCGTCTACAGCAAGTCCCACTAAATGATCTCTAATGTAAGGAAGGTTCAGGCCAAATCTTTTAAGGGTATCGAGGATGCTTATACTCAATCCTTTCCCACTTACATCATCGCAAAAATGGTGTTCTAAATAAATGTTTTCAAATAAATTTGAATTGTTTATGTCATAAATTGGTATTCTAAGTCCAATAATGTGGCGAGTTCTGTGATTCACAGTCATTTTATCAGCTACTATGCCGATTGGTACTCCTTCATTCATTATATAAGAGGAAAAAGAATATACATGTGGTAAGTACATCCTGGGAAATTCTTTGGAATGATTTTTTTGACCTATAGAAGCTCCACTATTATAAAACTCAGTGATAATATTTTCATAGCTAGAATATGATGTATCCTATTTATAGCTCATATATGTAGCTGAAGCAGAATTCATGGCTATTTGTTTACCATTTTCTTTAAATCTCAATTCTTCTTCTTCTCTCTCTTTCATTTCCAAAAACCGCTTTTCATGAGTAACTGATTTAATGTGCCTTTTCATGTCATATTTTAGCTTCCTAAAAGTTTCTGTCATATTTTCACGAGTGAATGAGTCCTTTTCATTTGCGAAATGATATAAAAGAGTTGAACAGCAAGCTTTGCATGTTAAACCACCTTCAGTTCTAACAAATGTATTATCTTGTGCCCACTTTAATAAACCATCTACAGTTCTTGAATTTGCAAAAAGATTATCACGCTCTTCATCTGTAAGCAGATCACTGGTATCCATTTTCTGTATTCCAGATGTTGATGGTAGTGACTCTTCTGTGACATTATTTCTTTTTAATGCTTTTACTTGAGCCCCAAGATCTGAAAAAGAAGTTTATTTTGGTGTTTTTCCTTCAAACAAATGAGACTAAACAATACAAAGAATAGCTTATTACGTAAAGTTTATTTTTGCTATATAGTGCGTTTAAGCTTCATACAGAATATGGTGATGATTTTAAAATTGATCAGAGCTTCAGTTTTTAGTGAAAGGAAAATAAGTTGTCTTTATTTTCCTTGCAAATATTATGTACCGCTAAATTTTTGGCCTACTATTTAGTATCTAAAGAATTTTAAAAATATAAAAAATACTAAAATAAATAATTAATAATTACGTAATGATGGTTAACAATAAATTTACAATTTTATTGCAGAAAATAATAATTATAAACCTTTACATCTCTTTTAACACTTATATAATAAGCCTACACTAATGTTTATATTGCGGAGAGGATATGGGAACGGTTCACATGTGTCCTCTACATGTTGTGTTCAAAGTGCCCCATCATCTACCTTAGAACTAATTTTCGAAAAAAAATTTTTTTAATTTAATTACAAAATTTAAATATTGCCATACATTTGGTGAAAATGCTCAAATAATAGTTTGCAATAATTAAATTTAGTTTATTGGTTAGTTTAAAATATTAGTTTAAAATTAGTAAAGTAAAGATAATAACAAAACAAAACTGGGAAACAAAAATAACTCAAAAAAAAAAAAAAAAGAAGCTGCAGATCTCTTCCGAAAATTACTATATTTAAAACTGAAGAGATATGAAAATAAAATTGAAACATTAGAAAAAACAAACATTGAAAAAAGTCATACCTTGAATTGATAACAAAATTGTATTCAAGATGTCTTTTTTCACAGAAACAGTCTTCATTCTGATGATCATTTTCATTTGTACAACTTAAATCGCTTTCATTCAATGTGGCTGTGGATGAGTTGGTTGTTAAATCTTCCTCTAACGGCGCAGTAGTCTCCAGATCAATCCTCAGTACTTCCTACATCCCGTTTCTTAGAAGAAATTTCATCCACATTTTCCTCCGCTTGCTTTCTTTTAATACTGCCAAACAATTTAGCAACGCTTGTTTCATTAATAGAACGATGCTTCACAGGTCTTATCAGGATGAAAACGCTGATAGTGTACTTTCAAATTTTTTAAAATTATTTCAGCGTTGCATTCGAAACAGGATACTTTGTCTCTGGCCGACATGTTTATAGTATTATTAAAACTTTGAAAAAAAAAAAAACTTAATTTATTTACAACTCAATCTTGGAAGCGGCAAAAGCTGGTAGAAATCTGCGTATTGGTCTTGGCTCATGTGTAAAACAGAAGTTCCGTCTAGAACTAGACGAGCCTACTTTCCCGTATACCCATACTACTTCTAGTACCTGATCAATATTCTCAAAAATAGCTAAAATCGCAAATTTTTTCAAACATATATTTTTTAATATTTTAAGCTGATTTCTAGGAATAAAATATTCCTTACTTTTCTTCAAAAAAAACGAACAAATAAAATAGCAGCACCTTTTAAACAAAGCAGCTAATACACTTCTTTCCATTAAAAATTTTTTTAACAGTTTTCAAAACGAAAAAATAATACAAAAAATAAGACATTAATGTATTGGAAAGGGTTCAAAGGCGGGCTACAAGGATAATAAGTGGACTTTCCCGCTTAGATTATGATTCCAGGCTTAGAAGGCTAAAAATGTACAGGCTTGAGCAAAGAAGAGACCGAGGGGACATGATTCAGCTGTTTAAATTTATTAAAACGAAAGATGTTACGGGGCTAAAGTTTAGCACTGAAAACAGGACAAGGGGTCATTGTTTTAAGCTATTTAAATCTCAGGCTAACATGGATATTAGGAAAAATTATTATTTTTAGCAGGGTAGTGGAACCGTGGAACAGCTTACCGGAAGAGGTGGTAATGAGCAAAGGAGTAGACAGTTTTAAGAGGGCCATTGATCTTCACTGGGGATTGTAAATTGACTAGGAACCAGTCTAGCTGGGCCCAGAGCCTGTTGCTGGTCGTCACTTTTGTATTTGTATTTATTTGTCTACGAAAGGGTTTAAAGCAACAGGTGCTTTTACTTTTTGATATGAACAGGAAGAGACTTGAATTCTAAGCTTACAAGGAAGGAATGGACAGGAGAAAAGAAGGGAGAATTAACAGCTGAGTAATCCTTTTAAAAAAGAACTAAAAGCACAAGCTGGGGGGCGGGGGATAGGTATTGAGACTGCTCAAGGAAGAAATTTTCCGAGAATCTGCAGATAGCTATTCAGAAAATGGCGACGACATTGAACAATAATATTCAAAATTTATTACATTCTTCTGAAAGGGATTCTAATTTTGAACTTTGTGATTTATAAGCTTAAAAATACTTCCTATAATTTTTTTTTTTTATTTTTTTTAATTCATCTCTTCCTGTTATTAATGAATACCATTTATAATAGCGCATGGGTCGAGCAATTTAGTTCAAAAATAGGCTCGGTATTAAGAAATCAATCACAGAGCAAATGTTCAGAAATTTTTTTCGAATAACCTCCGAAGATATAAGAAACAATGAATCTGGAAATTTTCTAAAATAAAGTCCAACCGTTTTTAATAAAAATTCAAGAAATAAATATACTGACACATTCAAACGTAACTTAATATTTCTGCCGTGGGCCGGTAGATGGCAGTATATCTGCAGAAATGAGTCTTTGAGATATTTGAAGAAACGCGTTTTATATATAACACTAACAATTGGGAAACGTTGAAATCGGACGTTTTCGCGCTTTTTTGTCAGCAGAAAACAAATAAGAAAGTTTGTACAATAACGCTAACGTACCATAGATGACAAAAATGGAAAGTGAAAAATTTGCAATTACTCCCCTTTACCTGTCTTAGGCAGATTTTCTATTTGTTAATTAAAGCCTACAAGAAAGCGCGGGAACAGCCGGATGTCCGAAGTTTCCCGTATAGTTGATCACGCAAAATTAGTAGGGCTCGACCGATGGCATTTTTTGGCCGATGGGCCGATGCCGATTGTTCAAAGATGGCCGATGGCCGATTGTTTTCCTCCAAATGGCCGATTGCCGATGGCCAATAGCCGATGCCGTTGGCCGATAGCAAAAAAAAAAAATAAATAAATAAAATCAAACAAATAAATTGATAAGATTGTCAGGGGTTTAAAGGATCATTGACTCATTTCACTTTACTTCCTTTCTACGAATAAGGAATTGCAATCACAAGAAAAAAATCAGATTTCGACCTAAATTTCTATTTTACGATCAATCTAATTTATACTAAACAAGTTTTTTCGGCACATCTGTACATGCATATGTACCTAAGAACATATAGATGACCGAAATATCTATTTTGAACGCCTCCTCAGTAATTGGGGTCGTTTCCAAAATTTTAAAAGTATTTTTTTTTCTGAAAGAGCGTGCTTAAAAACAAAGGATCTGATCATTTTTTAAATAATTTGTTTGAGTTTATTTTTTTTTAAAAAATTACTTAAATCGGTGCGCTTTCATTGTTTACGTTTCTGTCTGATGACATCAAAAATGATGAAATGCCATTCAGTGTTGCCATTCACAGCAAACAAAATATTTAATTCGCATCTTTACTCACGTGTATTGGCAACGATATGGTTGACAGCAAGCGTAGAGCGCAATTTTAATTCGCTTCTTGATAATCATAACTTGGAAACGTGGTAGAAAAATGCGCCAAAGAGCATCATTTGTGATGTCATCAAGACCACGCCTTGTTTGAAAAATCCAACATTTAAAAAAATTAATTTAAAAATAACTGTTGGGAAAATGAAAGTATTTTCAGGGTCAATGATTTTTTTTTTTTGCTCATTCTATCACTTTCAGTGACAAAAAGTACTACTTTTGACTGAAGAAAACAACCCCATTATCGTAAATTCTCTTGTGATGTCTTCATGCGCGTAAACTTGCGTCACTCCAAAACGTTATGAAATAGTAAGTTGAAAACTCATACGTACGTAGTATGATCTAAAAGTTTGAGGACAAGTTGTATAAAACCTTACCCTGAATAGTTCACATTACCGAAGCACATCTATTTACAAAATAGTCACCTTGAACGATTATGCACACTGCCAACTTTCGTATAGCTTTTAGAAGCTCTCCTGGAAGACATTTTTCGCAACCTCCTGTAAACACCTCTTACCTTGAAGCTTTAACTTCATCGTGAGGAAGAAGGCTACTTTCATGTTGAGGATGCACGGTTCGATTGGTCAATACTCTGATATGACAAACAAATAACAACGTTTCGTCTGATTTAGCTCCGTGTGACTTTTTCCTGTTCCCAGCAAAAAAACATTTGCATGGACGCCGTTTTCTTCAGTCAGGAGAAGATAAAGCTGCATCATAGAAGATAGCGAAAAATGGCTTCCAGTAGTGTTTCCAAAAGTTATATGAACACTGGCAAAAGTACATAGTCCCTCAAGGTGATCTTTTGAAGGTGGATGTGCTTAGGTAATGTGAACTATTCTGGGTAAGGTCCATTCTGGGTAAAGCTTGTCCGTGAACTTTTGGATCGTATTACGTACAATCTGTATAGGGTGTAGTTATGTTTCTCCTTTTTTCACTGCTGTATGATGAAAGAGAAAGAACAACAGTCCCCCCCCCCCAAAAAAAAAGAGGAAGAAGGAAAAAACGAAGAAAATCGAAGAGACTGTTTAATAACCAATTGATTTTTTTTTTTAATTTGAACATATAACTAAGGTTTCAGTAATATTGTAATAATGTATGGATTTAGATACACTAAACATGGTTAAAAAACATTAAATTATGTTGTTTAATCATTCAAAAAAAAAAAAAAGAATAAAACAATGAAACGTCAACAAATTACGCAATTAAAGTGGAAAGATTGCACGTAGACATTTTTTAGTCATCAAATTAAACAAAAAAGGTAACAGATAATTACAACATTAAATCAAAATAGGAATATTTTTATACTTATTTAAAATGTATGAATAGAAAAGTTTGTATTTCTCATAAAAGCTATAACAGTGACATAACTTTTGCTGAAAAAAGAAATAAATAGCCATGAAAAGAGCGAGGTTCTTAAAACGCAGCTTTAATAAACAAACTCAATATTTACACCAAGCTAATAACTGAATACATATGCTACTTCATCTGATGTTTGCACACATAATATTGAGCAATTTGATTGTTTAATCTCTTATGAAGCTTTACAAACAAGTTCAAATTAATTTTTTCAATTTAACAACAATTTTCTGAAGATTAAAAAAATGCATAATAGAAAATTCTTGAAACTTTCGTATAAAAAATGAAAATAACTTATTCATTGATTTTATATAAATACAGTCGACTCCCGCTACAGCGCGATCCGACTTACGCGAAATGGCTGTAACGCGAATTTTTCACGAATGACTAATTTTAGAGCTAACGCGAATTTTTCGCCCACAACATGATTTTTTTTAGAAGGAAGTATCAGCTTCGTTATTGACTACTAAATATTGATTTCATTTGAATGTTATTACATCCCTTTAAGCATCACTAACAGTCAAACTTCACACACCAAACTAGTCTAGTCATCGTTATGTTAGTGCATCAAATAACCACTCCGCATCTTTCATTTATTATTTTTTTTTCATTCTCAATATTAAAGTTGATGAAATACAATGGTACCTTGGTGGCACTTTTATCTAAAGTTTGTGATGATGGGAAAAAAAGAAAGTTTCTGATTAAAAAGAAAAGCTAAGATTCTCGATGACTAACTACAAAATGTCGACGGTAGCACGACAATAAGTATGAGTGAATCTTCCATGTGTACAATTAAAAGTCAAAACAAAAAGATATTCGTAAGAGTTCAGAACTTGGTTTCAATATTGAAGCTTGCAGAGCAGTCTAGCAAAGTAAATATTATGAAAATGGAAGCTGCTCTTGTAATGTGTATTAATAAAGAGGTCAGGAAGAGGAGATGTTGCCACAAATTGAAACGTTATGAAAGAAAAGGCGAAGCAACCGTATTTAAAAATGTAATAGATAGGAATAACGATCTGATCATGGAGCATAAATCATTACCATCTTCATTTTTTAATTTTTAAATAGTGTTACTGTATCTTACTGCACAGTACTGTTATACTGCATCGTTTTAGTATTACTACATACTACGCGTACCGTGTTGTTTTAACCTCCGTGTGTCTTTCCCTCCTATTGGTCATTTTATTTTGTACATCTTAAAGTATTTCATGTTGAATAAAACAATTTTTTAAATACAGTAAATGTTCAGTTCTGTATGCAAAAAAATGCAGTATATAGTTGAGGAATGCTTTAGAGCAGTTTAAGGGGTGTTTATAAGTGTCTAAAAGAATTTGGTATGCTTTGAAAAATTTGTATGGATATATATATTTCTCCACAACGCGAAATTTCGACTTACGCGAGGAGTCTTGGAACGCATCCCTCGCGTAAGTTGAGACTCGACTGTACATAAAAATAGTTACTTACAACAGAAAAGAAATCAATCTCTATTAATGATGCAAAAAAGATGGCGCATTACGAAATATAGATGAAACAAGTATGAGAAATACGCAAAATGACATTTCTTAACCAAAATAAATAATCGCTAGATGTTTAAGAAATGCTTGAAACGACGAGGGAGGTCACCCTCTGATTTTGGAGTGACTCGCACTTCGCGGTCTTAACCTCGGCCTCATTTTTTTAGTACAGAACCGCTACCACCAACGCCTCGGAAAAGTTTCTGAATCTACTTCAGCACTTCTGAAGAAAAAATTCAAAAATCTCCTTGATTTCCGAATTATGTCACCGTTCAAAACGTCTTTAATCAATTTCTTACATTAATGCTCTGAATTCTTTCTAAACAATAGATAAAGTTTGAAAAAAAAATCTCTAA
This sequence comes from Uloborus diversus, assembly GCF_026930045.1. Classification (NCBI taxonomy): domain Eukaryota; kingdom Metazoa; phylum Arthropoda; class Arachnida; order Araneae; family Uloboridae; genus Uloborus; species Uloborus diversus. Next base: position 24,174,884 of record NC_072739.1, read on the forward strand.
TTTTATGAATGGTGTTAGTTTTAAGCAACTCAGAAGTACAACTAGAGTTTGATTTCAGAAATTGAGGGAATGGGAGGAGGGGCATGCAAGTGTTCTCGGAAATTCAAAATATAGTCGTAAAAATAGAGTTCAAAATAATCATAAACATTGAGCAGAAAAACCCTTTCAAGACCCTCACTCGAGTTTGTTTTGACGTGCAGTGGCAGGTTTAAAATATAGCAAATGCTGCAATTGCGCGAGAGGCCCCATAACCTTAGGTGCACCGTAAGAGTTACAAAAATGCTTATGATAAATGTTTTACAACTTCTGTGATAGAGAAATAGGGCCCCAAAATGTATTTCGACGGGCCTCAAACTTGTAACTCCGCCGAAGCAATACAGAAAGACTGCATTACTGTGATTCATATTACAAGTATCGAAAATTATAAAATTACCGTCGGTTCAACGGGAATCTAATAAAATGACACAAAAACCGGTATCGCCATCTCAAATTTGTTTCCATGGTCTCAAATTTGGCAATATACGTACGCACACCCCACATGCGAAAATTTATCCGTCTACAAATAACCATTTTTGAGTTATGAATTATAAGAGATACATACGTACATCCTGCTGCAAGAAACAACGCAAAAATTAACTTGTTTGGTACCTGAATGCAGTATTGAAAACTCTTTCAGAGGTGATTAAAATAGAAATTCATACTGAAATTTAAGTAAACAATTTTATATGAGAACAATAACTCCCTTTTCTTAGTATTAAAAAGTAAAACAGCAAAGGTCCTTTTTTTTTCGAAAACATCGGCCTATTCCATCGGCTTTTCGATGTTTTTTAAGGCCGATGGGCCGATGTTTTCTCCAAGTTAACATCGGCCGCCGATGCCGATGGCTAAATTGTTGAACCATCGGCGCCGATGCATTGGCCAGGCCGATGCATCGTCCGTCAAAGAGTTCCGTTACACATCATTTGTTGGTATGTCTTAGGGATGCAACTATATGTTAACAGTGATTGGACAGTTACAGTTAGATATGAAACTAATTCAGGTGAAAATCTGAATACATGAGTGTTATTTGACCTCTTTTAGAACCTTAATTATTTTTGAGCTGTAGGAAATTGTTACTAAATTATCTTTTGCTATACTATTTGTGGGATTGACTGTAGCAAATTCTAACATATCTTTCCCCATCCACTCTCTTCAACTTAACTCTGCACTGGTTGGTCTGGGGGGAGATTTTTGGAAAGGGGTTCTTTTTTGGGAGTGGCAACAGTGGAAAAAAAAGAGAACAACAAGGTGGTTAGAGGCAGTGAAAAAAAAGGATTGCCTTGTGGGGTGTTTTTTGGAGATCCCCAAAGAAAGCTAAGAAGCAAGGTTTCCTACCCAAAAAGGAAAAATATGCATGTGGCTAATTCTGAAAGTGCATAAGTGGTGACTTCAACTAGATGCTGATGCCCTTTGAAGAATGTCTACACTGATGCAATTTGATAACAGTGTGGAGTGCTGGATGCCCAAAATGGCTATGGATGCCTGGTGATAGAAGAAGGTACCTTCTTGTGTGTTAAACTGTCATCACTGTTTTGATTCAAACCCAACCCACCTAAAAGGTATGAAATTGCAATTTATTCATAATAAGAAATGAACTAACTCAGAAAATGTACTCCCTCAGTATCCTAAATTGTTGCTCCCATTTGTAAAAAAAATTAGTGTATAGTTGAGTTCTCCCTTCTTGTACATCATATATATATAATGTAATAAATGTTTTGATGAATTCCCTCACCTTCCTGAGCCTGTTTTATATTACAATAACAGAACGCAAGTATTATTCTGCAATTATAATTGCTTAGAAGAAGAAATAGAACACATTTATCAAAGTAGCTGTAAACATCAAGACTGATATTTAACTCTGCCATACCACCAAGTTAACCTGTAGCTAGAAACGTAATGGTGAAATATCGGATTGGTGGTTTTGGGAAAGGAGGAATGACTAACTCGTGCTGGGGGGGGGGGGACTCTCTGAATCGGATGTTGCTCCTGACGGAATGTGGAAGATGATTTTGACGGATTGCTTTTCTACAAGTGACCAGGAGGTCACGTGTAGAAAATCATTGTTAGACTACTCTGTCGCAAGCTTGCATTGTAAGGGCAGTTGCAACAACAGAATCAAAATATTTATCCAGGACGAAGGGGACGAGGATGACATCAATACATTACCAATTTCTAAGAACAACTTTTCCACTGCTGGGGACATGACCTTTCCGCCTCAGAATAGAACCACGATGTCACCTTAAAGATGATATTTTCATTTTCCAATTACGGTCAGCCCATATTCCATATAAACACTGTCAAAATATGATTAATAATAATGTAATAAAAACTATAATTACAAAAAGGTGCTGCTGATCAGCTACATTTACCTAATTTCTATTATTAAAATTTCCATTGTCCTGCCACAGCGTCACATATTCATTTCAATAAGAGTAACAAAATAGAGTGCATGCTAGAACTTCATAGTTTTTTATTGCTTGTCAGCTGGGTGTCGCTGTGATCGGGCATAGGCTTCGTATTTCTTTATCGGGTTTGAATCTGCAGTTCAAGTGTTCAGCCGTTGGATTTTCAAGACACAGAAAACCGTCAGGGTCCTTGTCACATGATTGCTGCATAAGATCCCTTGAGCGCCTGCTTAGCACAGACACTCAAACAAAAAGAACGAGATATTTTTTTTTCGAAAACGATTGGTTTTGAAGAACGCGTACCTAAAATAATACTGAAAATGTGATATATATGTATGAAAACAATTTCACAATAAATTTAGTTAACTTTTACTTTTATTCGGAACACATTTTTCCTGCCGTTTCCGATATATAATCGAAAACCACAAAATTTGGCTCCTCCTTTCCACGTTTTACTCCCCCCCCCCCCCCCCAGCGTCGTCGACTTTCAGTATGTTTACTTATTAATTACTTCTAAGAAATTTCCTACTGAGGAAATGCTGGCTTTCTGCACTTCCTCAGTTCACTTTCGTTAAATAATGCAATGGGTATGGAGCTAATTCATACTGCATAAACGTAGTTTCTTCAAATCTTTGATTTCTTGGTCGGGGGCTGTTTATAAATGATGTTACGCTTTTTTTCAACATTTTGACTTCCTCCCCATTTGTCACAAAGTACTTTTCATAAACTAATTTTTATAAACATATTCGTATTAAAAAATGCTTGATGTCACAGTTCTTACTCTTTAACTCCCCCTTATCACAAAGTCACAATTTTACGACCCCCCCCCCCCCCGAACCCTTAAACGTCATTTGAGTTGTAGCAATCCACAAATACTTCTTTATTGTTCATCTGGATTGTCGAATTCATTGAAGAAAGAGGGGAAGTGCGCGATCCTTTCGAGTCGATTTGAAATTTGTTAATGGCAAGCGTTCCATTTTTTGCCATGGAAGTGCGTGTTTCAAACTCTGTAACTTTTCATTGGTTGAATAAAATATAACAAAGTAGCATATGAAATTGAAGGAAATTTAAGGCTCTACAACTTTGTCATTGACAATTTTCATGAGTACTGATCCTGGGGAGAACTAGGAGCAAATGTTTGACAAAAAGAGAGAATTTTTCCGAAAATCATCGATTTTTCATAACGTATACCCGAAAACTATCGGAAATTTGACACATGTGTAGAAACAGTTTCATAGTAAATTTATTTATCTTGAATTTTTATTTTAAACGCATTTTTTCCACAGTTTCCGACATTTTCTCGAAAAACCCAAAATTTTCTTCCTCCCTCACTCCCACCTTTATCTCACCCCTAGGGGCGAAGACTCTCAGTATGCTTACTTACTAACTACCCTTAACAATATTTTGAAGTCAAAAATTATCGCATATTCCAAGCACGCTACACCCCAGTTATGAGCACTCCTTGACTGGACTATTGTACCTTAGTATTATCTGTTTTTCAAGGAGTGTTTTAAAAGAAATTTAAATATCACTTTGCTACCTTTTGTTCCAGATTTGCTACAAAAGAAGCCGCCACACATGCCATCGTAGCAACCCACAACACAGAAGTGAACGGCCAAACAGTAAAGTGCTCGTGGGGAAAAGAAGCTGGCGACCCTAACAACCAGCAGCAGCAACAGGTGGGCTTAAGTCTCAAGGTGGGTGGGTGGTTCCTTGCATCTTTCAAAGGAATGTCTCACCATTCATGACTGAGAAGGAGCCTGATACACAATCAGTCCCGAATGAAATATTCATAACTTTACAACAGAGTTCAAGTCAAAATGTGGCGTTTTAAAACTAAGCGATCAAATAGAAAAATTACCACAGCCGGTTTTTTTACGACATACGATTAACATTGGGGGGACATTTTCTCTGGAAGCTGATTCTCTCAAATACGCTTCCGTTAGATTTCAGGTTCGAATTTTTCGAAGCTTTTTTCTCAGAAAAAAATTGTGAGACACAATGAATAAAATTAGCTTTAGTGATAATATTTATCGGTGAGTCTGCTCTCTAGCTTTAGAACAGGAAAATGTTATCAATCATGATTAAAGTGGAGCTCAACGCAGAATCCAAATTAGATACGGAGGGTATACTTGGAGAAACCATTTTTTTTTTCCTTTTGACATGAAGTGCTGATTTTTCTTTTTCTTTTTTTTTTTTTTTTGATATATACTTTATACTTTTGATATATAAAATATTTTTAACTAATTCATTTGTCTTTCGTTTCCTCAAAGACGTTCAAAGTTTTTTAGCTTTAGTAAACGAACTAAAAGTTTGAAACTTAGCTCTAAGACCAGCGTTCTTCGCACTGGTTAGTTCTATTACCATTATTTATTCCACAAGTCTCTTAAAAAGTTACGTATTTTAAAAGTTCGTTTAGAAATTTACGTTCTTTTAAAGTACGTTTAGAAAATTACGTGCACGAAAAGAATGACGTATTTTCTGAAATAAGAGCCCTCACAAGAAATCACACCGAAAGTTTTTTGATTTTAATACAGTCGAGTTCCGACTTACGCGAGGGATGGGTTCCAAGACTTATCGCGTAAGTCGAAATTTCGCGTTGTGGAAAAGGGTATGCGTAAATTTTTTTAATAAACATACCCATATAGTTAAAGACACTTGTAAACACCATCTCAAAATGTAAAAAACCTATTCTTAAGAGCCAGGTTTTATAAGAGTCAGGCAGATCAGATACATGCCATTTTTGATTTCGCTAAAAATTTTACAGTGGTTTCTTTGAATGATTTTAGAAGACACATATTTTTTCTTTTCTTCCAAAAAAAAATTTTGTGACTTACAAACATTCCGAAAGTTGGTCTCAACTTAGGGTTTTTCTCAAATTGACATTTTTTAAAATTCAATTATCTCTGCGCATTGAGCATCAGCAAAAGTAGTCTTTGTGATTACATCATGATATTTAGTGCGTCAAATGAAATATATCGTAAATTTTACGGCAGACCTTCAATGGACCCTGGCAGGGGTGGCTAAAATGTGCAGTAGAAAGAGAAAATGTATCATGTTTGAGGCATCCTGGTTCCATTCACTGGGGTTCAACCATAGTTTTTGCGAGCAATTCATGTAGTGATATATATAAATTATTGAATAGGCTCATTAAATGCAGGTTTAATGCTCAATGCTGCGAAAAAGTAGCTGTTTTGTCATCAAAATATGACAATGTGTACTTTTTAGGGGTCTGTATATCAGTGCACCGAGGGTCAGTTTAGAACTTACTGCCTGCATTTCAAACTAGAGTATGTGTATTTTTACAGTCAAATGACATAACTATGGGCAAATTCTTTTCAAGAACACAATACGTATTTCAAAACAGTAAAATGAACTATTTAGTTTTCAATTCAATCAACATATCCGTCGGGTTTTAACTTTCCTCCAGGGATTTCCAGATACTATTTAAAAAACTAGTATGATCAAAAACTTACCATAAAAGAGTTATAGACTTGCAAATAAACTGATTATGCTTATTCGCATACTTTATAATATGATCACTGGAAGCAAAGTTAAAAAAAAAGTTTATTATTGCGGTAAAAACTTAAGTTACGTTTGTAACACTTTTTTGAAGGTGTTTTAGGTATATTTTTAATTATTATAATTAAGATAGCCTTTTTGTTTCATTTGTACTGTACATTGTAGTTCGTTGACATTCGTTTAGGCTGTACATTATAGTGACAAAAATTATTTTTTCTGCAGTAAACTACCGTGATAGCAAACGATTACTAAGTCATATTTTATTACTTATGATAAAAGCAAACTATGACATTATAAAACAAGGGTATAGTTGCCTAACTGACTTCTGGGACAGTAAAAAAATGCAAGACAAAGCATTGTAGCTTGAGTACATCTAACTGGATGCGTCGTTAACTCTTATGCAATTTCCTCTTCTTGAAGTGCATTTTATGAGCCTGCAGAATCATTGCCCATAGTTATGTCAATTGTTTGTGAAAAGACATACACTCTTAGTTTGAAATGTGTGCATCAAGTTCTATACTAACCCTCAGTGCATTGAGATACAAGCCAATAAAAAGTACATTTTTTATCATATTTTGATGTTTTTCTTTCACTTTGCTTCCAGTAATCATATTATAAAGTATTCGAGTAAGCATAATCAGTCTATTTGCAAGTTTATAACTCTTTAATGGTACGTTTTTGATCATACTAGTTTTTTAAATAGTATCTGGACGTCTCTAAAGGAAAGTTTAAATCCGAATAATTGGACTGAATTGAAGTTCATTTTACTGTTTTGAAATATGTCTTGTGTTCTTGAAAAGAATTTGCCCATAGTTCTGTCACTTTTTTGTGAAAATACACACTCTAGTTTCAAATGCAGGCATCCAGTTCTACACTCACCCTCGGTGCACTGAGATAAAGGCTTATAAAAACTGCACTTTTTTGCATTTTTCGATACAAAAACTGCCATTTTTTGGCAGCCAAGAGAGTGAGCCATGCAACTAAAGAGGGTATTCAATAATTTATATATATTCTTACACAAATTACGTGCAAAAACCATGGTTCAGCCTGAAGTCAGGGAACCAGAGGGCCTCAAACATGGAACTTTTTTGTTTTTTTCGACAAAGTCAGGCGACCGCTGAAAAACTGCACTGAAGATCAGCCACAAAACTAATGATATATTCAATTTAGGTGCTAAACGTCATATTGTAAACACAAGATTTTTTTCGGCTGACGCTTAATGCACAGAAATAATCGCATTTTAAAAAACGCTGATTTGGAAAAACCTCTACGTCGGGCTCCACTTCACGAATTTTTACAGGTCCCCAAAAAATTTTTTGGAGGAAAAGAAAAAATACGTGTCTTCTAAAATCTCTAAAGAAATCCACCATAAAAATTTGAACAAAATCAAAAATGGTGTATCCGAACACCCCATTTCTGCCCGGTTCCAATAAAAACTGGCTCTTAATTATACATTACTGTTTCTTACATAAAAAAACTGAATTTTTATTTGTATTTTTTAAAAAAATCGTTTTATTCAGCATAAAAAACTGCTACGATGCACAAAATCACTGATCAATGGGGAAGAAAGACATAAAATATAAACCACTACGGTACGTACATTATGTAGTAAGAAAAACAAGTGCACTATAGTTGTACTATACAGTAGATTCAGTAATGATATTTGTAATTTAAAAAAGCGCAGATGGTGATAATTTATGCTGTGGTGATCAAACCGTTATTCTTATATAATTTTAAATACACAATACAGTTGCTTCACTAGTTTTTTTATAACGTTTCCATCTATGGCAACACCCCTATTTCTGGTTTCTTTAATTCACAATACAAGAGCAACTTCTATTTTCATAATTTTTGCATTTCGCTTAGAAACTACTCGGTGAACTTTTACGGATTTCCTTTTCTTGATTTTTAATTGTAGATATGGAAAATTCACTCATACCTAATTGTCATGCTACCTTCGACGCATTTTATAGTTGTTCAAGCACATAATCTTTAGCTTTTCTTTAATTATCAGAACTTTCTCTTTCTCATTCTGTCTTCACAAACTTTAAATGAAACAGCGCTCTTAGGTGCCATTATATTTCATAAACTTTCCCATTTAGAATGAAAAAAAATAAATGGAAGCGATGTTCTGACTAGTACGGTGTGGGAGCTTCCGCTCTCTGTGATGCCAAAGGGATGAAGGTCCAGTCACGAAAAAAAAATTGGTAGCCAATAACAAAGCCGCTACTTACACACCGCGATTTCCTTCGGAAAATTTCTTGTTGCGGGAGAGGAATACGCGTTAGGTCTAAAATTCTTTGCCGGTGAAAAAATCACGTTAGAGCCAATTCGCGTTAAGTCGGATCACGCTGTAGCGGGAGTCGACTGTACCCAAAAATTTGCCACATTTTATTCAACGTGGGGTTATAGTTTTACTACTATTAGTGAGTTTCTTCAAATATGTAATGATAGTATTCGTTTATCACAAACCGTTAGATTGAAATATCAGACTCCCCCCCCCCCCACCGTATATTTTTTAATTAGATCAACAAAAAATTGACGAATTTAAAAACATAAGGTTTCCGATTCCAGTTGGGAGATTTAAAGTTAAACAAAATCTATAGGTAATGTTACATTTCGTCTTTTTCAGTTAGCAAAACACGACAGTTACAAGGTAAATGATTCGGATTATCGACCCCGGATGTTTTTACTAACTTCTAGATTTATACTGATTTCCAGACACTTTCTCTTTTTCACTAACATGAAAGAAGAATTAAATGAATCAATAAGGCGGAGAAGTATTACTCAGCGTACCGTAATATCAGAGACTTGTACTCGAGTGAAACAAATAGCTTTAAAAACAACATTCGATTAGCATTGGCTGAGGGAAAAAGATGTTGCAGTAGAAATTTGCCAAAGTCCCCCCCCCCCAAACCAAAGTTTTACTTTGGGTTCAAAGGAAACTATTAAATTCCATTACTGAATAACATTTTTTATTTTATATCTTACTCAAAGAACACTTATGGTTCCTTTAACTCAAGTTTCACCACTCCTCACCTTAAGAAATCAAGGGATTTAGTAGGAACTCTAAACAGTTATTGTTTGCTTTTAAAAGTATGATATTCCATACAATTTTATTATAAATAAAAGAGCTTTTGCTATAAAAATCTAAAATTCAGAGCTTCGTTTTTAAGCTCCACTCTTATCCACAATTAATGTACCTACTTGCATTATTCCTAACTAGCCGCCTGCGGCGACCAGCTGGTCCGCCTTTTTACGCCATTCGCCTTTTTACGTCAGGGGTGCCGCCTTCGGGGGCTGCTTAAATAAATTTCGTGGCGGTGTCAATCAATCTATATCTATCTATATCATTAATAATTTGAATAAAATATTTTCTAGATCTGTCTCCAGTTTCGTCGTTTGGAATATTTTTAAAGGAGGGGGAGGGGAGACACAAACGACATACTCTTCATGCAAATTTTGTCGAAAAATAACAAAAAGCACTTCCACTTTTATGTGAAAGCATTGTTTTTTCAAAGTCATGGTGTATGTGGGGGAGGGAGGGGGGCATTGACGCCCAATGTGCAAGCAGCCACCTACGGCGGCTGTTTGGCTAACTTGTCATTTACCTTTTTCCTTCAAGTTTGCCGTCTTCGGCGGTTGTTTAAATAAATTTGGCAGCAGTATTAATCAATCCATCTCTAGCTTTCTTTTTGTGCCATTCACATTTTTACGCCAAGATTGCCGCCTTCGGCGGCTATCTACCTTTACAATCTATCTCTACATTTTCTTATCCATCTCTATTTATTTTGACCTCCTCGCCCATTTCCTAATAAAAACAAAGAACACTCAAAAAACCGCTTTTTTATTTAAGTAGAGCAAAAAAAAAAAAAAAAAAAAAGCTCAAATTCCCCGTAGTGCGCAAAAAGTAGCGTTTGACAAAGATAAAAAAAAAATCTCGCTGTTTTTATTGAATTAATGCGCACAACTATGAAATGTAACGTAATATAGATACAGCGAAAGGTCCAGCTTGGGGGGGGGTGGAAAAAGAAATAAATGCAATCCCTAAATAAAACAAAAAAAAAGGGAAGAAAAAAAAGCAAGCGCTGCCGAAAAACAGAAAATGTAGAAGTAAGCTATACAGTAAAAAAAAAGATTAACATTGCTTGCGATTAAGATTCCATCGTAAATATCGAATCAAAAGCCAAGTAGTGACGTCACAGGCATAAAAGATTGAAGAACGCTTTTTTCGACTGATGCGTGAAAGGACATGATGTGTTCAGCATTAAAAAAATTGTTAAAAAAAACTATTGCGTATTTTTAAGAACTTTTTTCTTCTGAAGAGGGCGAAATGTTTTTACTATTACCAACTTAAATTTCAGAAATGAGGCTTTGATACTTCTTGCAGGATGATATTAGAAAAAAATAAAACCCAGGAAAACATGCAAATTAAAGGTTTTTTTAAAAATTCATAAAAAATACAAAAATTGCTCTATCTTCAAAATTTTTTTGTTCATCATATTTAAAATTAAATTTCCGACACTATAGTACCAAAAATATTTGTCTGGCACGATTGGTTCGGGGTCTGTGAGGTTAAAAGTACTAAAAAGTGCTAAAAATCACATAAAACATTAAATAACGTTTTTTCTAATTAAAATATCAAAAATCGAAGCCCGAGGTGCACAACTTCAGCAAAAACTACACCTGTATACCAAATTTCATCTTTCTAGACCTTACCGTTTTCCCGGGATGCACGCCACACACACACACACAAACATCTTATTTTATTATGTGTATAGATTCTTGAAAATCCTGAAATAATATCATGAGTAGGCTGCCTTTTTTGTTATGACCAGTGAGTAATTTAAACATGATGCTGTTCAAAATATGAATCAACGTTAATGAAGATTTAGACTATTTCATTCACATATTCATTTGAATTCAAACTGTTATTTAATATGCAGCCCTATGTGTACATTTGAGATCAGCTGCTCATTCAGTATTTTAGCAATTATCATTTTCATTAGTTATTGCATTACCTACCGTAGATAAATGTACTCACATCATTTATAGCAAGTTGTTTATGGAATTTGGCGTAGACAGTGCTCGATGTCGAAAGCAAATCTGATGTTACTAGCTCTTTAGAAAGCATAGTCTCCATTTTCGTAGCTTTTGTACTAGAGATTACGAGACGTCAAGTCTTCTGTTTGTATTCCTACGATCCATCCTAATGCTCTCTGTAAATCTGATCCTAAGCAGTATTACTCGCGGAGTTCATTTTTTTTTCGGTTTACGAAAACGCGAAATGATTTTTAAAACCATGATTAAGTTTTCAACTTTTTCCCACATAAGTAAGCAAAGGGTTAAAATGCTTCCTTCTGTAAGTCATTGCAGTTTCACTAGTTAAGCAGATAAAGTAATTTTATTAACTGGTTCAAAACTTATGCTGATAAAAATTTCATTAAAGTATTGTGTGGAGCGATCCGTAACTTAATAACCTTATTAATTGTTATATATAAACGTATATTAACATCTATATCAAGGTATGTACATGCCTTTTTTATTTATTTATTTATTTAATTTTTGCTCGTTTGGAGTCAGATTATCTGCTAGATAGCTCTACTAATATCTCACGTAAAGTAAATACGTATTATGAACCACTTTGGTAAGTAATTACTTATCTTATAAAGCCGTTTATTAAATACTTTATAAAGCAAAGCCTAAAACGGATGGTGAGCTTTAATTTTATACTATACCCTATTTATACCAGTTTGGTTCATGAAATATATTATTATTATGGTTATATGAAAGAAATATTGTACATACTGAAACTTAATAAATATAATAAACTATTTTCTATTGATCCTGCTGGAATTATTTACAAAATGAAAACGAAACTTTTGCTAATATTGGTTGGCTTAGAAATCGAGTAGAATTTATTTTCATAGCTTCTTCATGACAATTTGAAGTAGTTATGAAAAACAATGTTTCAAGAATCGTCAGTAATATATTATTTTTTTCTTGCCTATAAATTACACCATCAACAAGATTTAAGGAAAACTTTTTCTTATATAAATTGAAGATATGAATTACGTTTTCACGACATAAAGAGGACTTTTATTAAATAAAAAAAAATGTGCGTCTTGGGACGCTCGGCAGAAGTGATAACTTTCATAGAACTAAATTATTATCATTATTTAGATTTTTATTTAAAAATTAAAAAAAAATAGAACCGACTTCAAAATTGCTCTAAATGAAAAATAATTTTATTTTTTGATCACCATTCAGTCTACTTTTAAACATAAGTTTTGATGTCGGAGCAAGAGCAATAGATTAAATGACGCATAGTTTCTAAATATTTCGTTTATCAGAAAAACACTCAAACTTACGAAACATTTTAGATTTTACTGTGATGAACAAATTATAAGTTTATTTATTATTTTTGTTTTCTCGACCGTTCCCAACCCCCGCGTTGCAGAGTCTGCGGAGATGAAATTCGTTTAAAATATGTACACCTCATCACAGTTCAAAACCCTAAATGAAGCGAGAGATTTTTAGTATAAGTAATTGCAAAAATGTTTTTGTTTTGAAAATAAATTTAAAGATTAAATGCGGTTTTGAATATATATATTGTTTGCAAAGTTTTTGATATCATATTGTATTTTTAACTCGCCTTTCGTTAGGAGATTGTGTTATGTTGCGACGATCATCCATCTTCTGTTAGTTTCATTACTTTTTCTACTATCACTTAACGCTTAAAGCTGACCCAAAGAGTAAAGAAACAAAATTTCCCCGACCATGTGCGCTTCTGTCGTATGTGCGAACGAAAGGAATGCCAGACGAGAGTTGCGCCGTTACGTGCGTTATGTCACAAATCGGTTTACCCTCGCATAAGAAGTTATCACTTCAATAATAACTACTATCATGCCTTGGAAAAGACCCAGCGACATTTTCCCAAATAAGCTATACATGATACTATTGCTCCTGATCTACCGCAAGATCAGCGTAATCGTACCTTTAAGAAGGGGCCTCATGACAGAAAACATCTGCAATGATCAAAAGCTAAAAGTTAAAGAAATTTATACTTTGCCCTTTCTTCAATGCTATTGCCCAACTAACTCTTTGGTTAGCAAGTTACCACTTGTTTTACATAGATATGTCTATTATTTTACGTAAGTAAAACTACATTACTTCTATACTTTTACTATTACTTGTTATTCTTGCAGCAACAATTATTATACTGCTTGAAAATTCAGTTCAAAATATTTCCATATAAACTTTTTAGTTATATCATGATTATATATGTCCGTAAGAGTGGTGTAAATAATTTCTTATAACTCTTATGTTAATTTTAAACTGGAGGTAAAGTATTTGTTTTAGATTTCCTATAATATTTCCTTGTAGATAATTTAATATACCGTAAAATCCCGAAAGTAACCCCCCTATCGATTATAGCCTCCACCTCTTTTTTGTGGAAAATGAAATCACTTTAAAATCCTGAATATACCCCCCCCCCCCCCCGCCCCCCTCCCTTCACCTGAAAATTTTCCGATCATTTTCATTTGCAACTCCCTCCGAAGAAAGGATAACATTTTCTGCTTTACTTGGAAAACATTTACAAAGGTTTAGTTTCTACCTCCATGTGCAGTTTTGCTTTTCTAAAAAAAAAAAATGGTCTCCACGGTTTATTCCTTCCAAAATGTTTCGACTCGTTTTGATGCAAGGGTGCCCTTTTTTTTGAGCAATCACGATTGCTTATTGTTCTCACTTGACAGTCCTTGATGTTCCGGTTCCTTTTTCAGCTTGGACCAGGCCTGCAGCACCACCGGCGGCGGCACGACTGGTCCTGAGTACTGTCCCCCGGAATCCACTTTTGCTGGGCGGTGGCGTCCATATCCTACACACGTATGCTCATACACAGTCGCCTACGCGCGCACGCCTTTACACACATACACACGCCTACGTGCACACACGTAAGCCTACACACACACGCACACAACTATATACACGTAAGCACCCAGGAGGAGGGACATGCTTGGGCGGGGGGAGCCATTTCTAGAAACAATAACTCTAACCAGTAGAGTCTTGTCACAACTCGTGATTGCGAAAAACATAATTTGAATTCAAAGTTTCGGAATTCAAATTAGAGTTAATTTTTTTTTACTTTCTTCTATATCTAATATATAGAAGAAAGTATTGGATTCGTGCAAATTTTCGAATTTCGAATTTTGACGGATTCGAACGTTTTGAGGTGTGCTGAGTCCATTTCGACCATTTTTGGAAAATGTCTGTCTGTCTGTGTGTGTATGTATGTGTGTCACGTCTGTGTGTGACCAGTTTTTTGTGGCCGCTCTACAACAAAAACTACCGCATGAAATCGAACGAAATTTAGTACACATATGTGCCCCTTTGTGAACTTGTGCCCATTAGTTTTTGGCGCGAATTCCTCCAAGGGGGGTGGAGCAATGGGACGTTTTTCGAGTTACGCGTGCTTGCTATTCCTCAGGAAGTTACTGACGGAATCAAACAAAATTTGCTCCATATGTTGGTATTAACAGGAACAGGTGCTGATTCAATTTTGGTGTCAATAACTCAAACGGGGGTTGAGCTATAGAACGTTTTTTGTCGTCAATTGTGACTGCTGTATCTCAAGAAATAATGAACGGAATGAAAGAAAAATTTATCGACAAGTAGCCCTTAGTGGGTATAAGAACTGCTTTTATTTTTGTGTCAACAGCTAAAAAGGGGGTAGCGCAATCACCCGTTCTTTTTTTCCATTTTGAGTGCCCTATCTCAAGAAGTAATGCTACGTTCTGGTTGAAATTTGGAATATATGTGAATCCATATGTAAACAGGCTTTGGTTCTATTTTGACGCCGATCGCTCCAAGAGGTGTTGATTTTTTTTTTTTTTTTTTGCGAATAAAAATATTTTTATTAATGCAACAATAAGAAAGATAAATCGTAATAGATTGTCGTCTGCGTATTTCTCGTAATTTTAATTGTATGGAAATGATAGGAAATATTATCTCAATGATTTAAAATTTTTAACTGTTGCCATCTTATGTTTGTTAACAAATAAAATATTTGTAATTCATTCAAGCAAGGCTTTTAAAATAACTTTCAATTTTCGCTCTTTGCTTTGCTTTTGCAATAATTCAGACATTGGGTCAAGTTTTTGCATGTGTAATTTTGTTTTTGTTGGGAATATTGCTTCCTCGTCAAGCATGGGGAGGGATCAGAAAAAAAAAAAGAAAAAGAAAAATATAGAAGAAAGTTTCGTGATGGCCACAACATACTAGTTTTTTTTTTTTTTTTTTTTTACTTTGACGATCTGTAATTCATCTGAAAGTAAAAAAAAAAAAAAAATTGCATAGGGTTAAGTGAAATTTATTCTTAAATTGGAAAGTAGCGTAAGCCTAATCTCAATTTCCTAGGAGCTTTTCCTTTATAAATTTACTGCAGCCATTATCTGGAAGAATTGTCCAAGCCATCTGTCAATGTATTGCGAACTTTTTTTACGGAAGAAACTACAGTCGGACCCCGATTTAACGGAATTCTATTTAACGAATTTCTCGATTTAACGAATTTTTCGTTTTCACCGACTAAAATGAATGCAAAAACCCCTACTTACCGAATAATAAAACCCGAATTAACGAATCATTTTAACGGCCCAATTTTTTACTTTCTTCTATATCTAATATATAGAAGAAAGTATTGGATTCGTGCAAATTTTCGAATTTCGAATTTTGACGGATTCGAACGTTTTGAGGTGTGCTGAGTCCATTTCGACCATTTTTGGAAAATGTCTGTCTGTCTGTGTGTGTGTGTGTATGTATGTGTGTGTGTATGTATGTATGTGTGTGTGTATGTATGTGTGTCACGTCTGTGTGTGACCAGTTTTTTGTGGCCGCTCTACAACAAAAACTACCGCATGAAATCGAACGAAATTTAGTACACATATGTGCCCCTATGTGAACTTGTGCCCATTAGTTTTTGGCGCGAATTCCTCCAAGGGGGGTGGAGCAATGGGACGTTTTTCGAGTTACGCGTGCTTGCTATTCCTCAGGAAGTTACTGGCGGAATCAAACAAAATTTGGTCCATATGTTGGTATTAACAGGAACAGGTGCTGATTCAATTTTGGTGTCAATAACTCAAACGGGGGTTGAGCTGTAGAACGTTTTTTGTCGTCAATTGTGACTGCTGTATCTCAAGAAATAATGAACGGAATGAAAGAAAAATTTATCGGCAAGTAGCCCTTAGTGGGTATAAGAACTGATTTTATTTTTGTGTCAACAGCTAAAAGGGGGGTAGCGCAATCACCCGTTCTTTTTTTCCATTTTGAGTGCCCTATCTCAAGAAGTAATGCTACGTTCTGGTTGAAATTTGGAATATATGTGAATCCATATGTAAACAGGCTTTGGTTCTATTTTGACGCCGATCGCTCCAAGAGGTGTTGATTTTTTTTTTTTTTGCGAATAAAAATATTTTTATTAATGCAACAATAAGAAAGATAAATCGTAATAGATTGTCGTCTGCGTATTTCTCGTGATTTTAATTGTATGGAAATGATAGGAAATATTATCTCAATGTTTTAAAATTTTGAACTGTTGCCATCTTATGTTTGTTAACAAATAAAATATTTGTAATTCATTCAAGCAAGGCTTTTAAAATAACTTTCAATTTTCGCTCTTTGCTTTGCTTTTGCAATAATTCAGACATTGGGATAGTCGTCAAGTTTTTGCATGTATCATTTTGTTTTTGTTGGGAATATTGCTTCCTCGTCAAGCATGGGGAGGGATCAGAAAAAAAAAGAAAAAGAAAAATATAGAAGAAAGTTTCGTGATGGCCACAACATACTAGTTTTTTTTTGTTCATATGTATTACAAAAGAAATTTATATGATCGTACTGCTTTTTTTTCATTTTGGAACTAGCGTTTTTGTTCTGACTTGTGAAACTGAACGATCTTCAACACCGCGCCATTTTGAAAACGTGACGCCATTTTGGAAACATGTTGCTTAAAAAGTAGCGCGAAACTTAAAAATAACCTTTTTAAAAGGAGAAATAATGTAATTGAACGAATTTAGAATCATCGAAAATGTAAATTTTACTAAATCGAATAAGAGATTTGTGTTTGCGTTCGCGAACTTCGTAAAGCTCAGTTTTCGAAATTACGATCTTCATAACGAATTTGCGGTTGTGATTGCGATTTTTGCTTCTATTCTGAAACAAGAACATTAAGATTTTGCTTCTTTTACTGTAACCTTATTACATTTAGTACATAATGAATTTTCAAGCGATAAATTATAGGGGTTTTGCCAACTTAAGGTGCAAAATCCTTTCTTTCAAAAAAAAAAAGAAAAATGGTGCCCTCATGAAATTTATTACTATTAGAAAATTATGACAGATTTTTATTAATTTCTCTTTCTTCATTAATATTAACTCTTATTCGCAACTCCAACGAACTATAGGGGGCACTGAAGTCACTGTCTAATGGCGGACTTAAAAACTAAAACACGCACATGGAAACAAAGAAAATGCTAAAAGTGTTGTGATTTTTGTTCGTACGTATGATTTTTTCGCTTTATTCGTTTTAAATTAATTTTCAAAATCTTGTGGATATTCTGGCCCACGTAGAAAGAAATGAGCATTACTAAACGTCAAAGAATAAACTAAATAATAATTGTGGCCTGACAAGAATAACAATTAATGCTAGAAAATTCAATATGACATTACAAATTGTTATCGAAAGAAGATGATACTTTTTTGCCTTGCTTGGCTAGCGCTTATTGTTTTGCATTTGTATGAGTTATTTCTTTCGAATTCCCGAATCGGTTAATTTAAAAATTTTCTGTTTCGATTTTTCTAATTTCTGAGTTACGATTTAATTGTGTCATGTTATGCAAATCATCAACAAAATTGTCACGGATATATGGTGGTAGTTTTCTTTTCAGTTGATTGACCATTATTTCTTTTCACTTATCGAATTCTGTAATATTACTACCATTTTATTCCACTCATGGTAAAAATTAAAAACGGTTTAACTAAAAACGCGAAATCTCGCCAAGGCTACTTTGCTCGCCCTATACTAAAACTATAAAACTAAACAAATTTGGCGAAACCTTTCAGCTTATAATGAAAGGAATAAAGTAAATTCTTTCTCGGTTATTCATTTTGTTCTACGATAATATATTCAAGAAAATATTTTGCATACTGTCCATTCCAACTAAATGCTGCTGTAAAATATGGTAAGTTTAATTAATTTAAGATTAAAAAAACCCCCATATTCTTACAAATTCATACGAAACAATAAAATTTTTTACCTTGTATAACGTTATCCAAGTTTGTTAATCCAGAATTTTCGCTTTTACCAATTATGAAGGAAATAATGAAAACTAACATTATTTTGAGAAGCTCGAGAATACTACTAAGGGACGAATTAATTTCTGTAGCTGAAAGCAAACTAAGACACATCGTTAATAAATGCTCAGAACAAACTGCCTGTGTTTACGTCAACAGACACACGTGGAACGCAACGTGGCAATGTTTTAGTTTCATTTGCAGTTTTGTAAATCACCGCAAGGTAGCGTATTCGAGCGCTGGAGTTCCGAATTTACTTATTATTTCTTTTCTGTACTCTACAATTAATACTACTAACAACAATTATTTTGGCTAATTTTTCAGAAAAATCTCAATTATAACCCTCCCCTTCTGAAATCAACAAGTTTTGTTTTGAAAATAGGGGGTAGGGGTTACTTTCGGGACTTTGCGGTACTATTTTTACTAAAAAAAGGGGGGGGGGGATCATCTTTTCAAAATATGTTTTTAATTAACAGCTTAAAACGTTTTAAACACTGCATTTTATTTAATATGCAATGGTTTTAAGTTGGGGCAAAGATAGGAAACCATTATCATTAGTAACTTAAATCGGAGAAATTTGGTGAACTTAATCAGGGGAAAGTCAGGGAACTTTTTTCACAGTTCCTGTCACCACCCTGATTTAAAAGAAAACTTGATTAAAATGTTAGCACAGATGAGCAAGGCATATTTTAATTTTAGAAATCAGGTTGAAATGTTAAAAAGTTATGTTTGAAATAATTTGCGATTTTTGTTAATTTGGAGATGATTGATCAGATACTAGAAAGTTGATATTGGTATATGGGAAAGTTGGCTCGTTTTGTTCTGGACAGAACTTCGTGTTAAATTAAGAACTTTTGAGCTCTAACACGACTTGGTTATGGCAAAATCTGATACTTCGTAAAAATTAGCCGTCTTTAAAATATACTTTACAAGGTTTTTTTCCTTAAAATGAAATTTTTAAAAAATTGTGCTGCATTCATTTGAATTAAAACAACTTTCTTGTAATGCTTAATTCTTTTACTGTATCATACTTGATGTTGTATTTGCTCTGTACTAATGATTTTTTAAGTTGTACATCAGTGAATTGTTTCAAAAAATTTTGATTTTATCAAATTGTCTCATGTGTTAAAATAACTTTTCCCGTTTTTGCTTTTCCTATTCCTGCCCGTACCAGCAAAAGTTGATCTGTATGTCATTGCAAGTGTTTATACTTGCATCACCTGGTTATTAGGTGCAACATGATGGTTAAAAGTCACTGAAGCCATTAATTTTGCTAAAACTTTTGTAGGTGTCCATGCAATTCTTTTTTCAATCACGCTATTGTGCCCTTTCCATTCATTTTGGAAAAATCATTCTTATCTTTTTTTAAAAATGCAGATCATTAATTTCCTTAACTTTATGTACTTGTCATTGTTCACTTTGAGGTTAAAAACTGGATTAGGTATGCAAGGTTTGAAGAAACAAATGGTTTCATTTCTAGAGCTAGATCTGTTTATGAGCGTGCCGTTAAATTTTATGGTGAAGAATATATGGATGAAAAACTATTTGTTGCATTTGCCAAATTTGAAGAAAATCAAAAAGAGGTGAGTTAACTTTGCATTTTATTTGATAAATATTATGTTCTGAAATAAAATGCATATTATATGTATTTGTTTATCTATTAATTTCCCTACTCAAATTTTAAATTTTCTTCTTTTTTCTTAATCCATTGACACCCAATGTTGTCTGCATAAAGTAAATTTTACACGCTAGAAATAAAAAAAACATTTCAAATAAATGGGAAAAAAAGGCATAATTAATATTGCTTTCTCCTTAAAACAAAAGATTTAACTCCGCTAAAAGTAAAAGAATAGAAATCAGCCTAATAATATAACTTTGGGAAATTTAAAAAGTACTGTAACATGCAGTATGGTACAGTACTGTATATGTCAGGGCTGTCCAACTGCAAAGAGCCCACAGGCCAGAATTTTTGGTCACCGATCACCTGGCGGACCGCAGTTTGAAAAAGTTGAACAATAACCTCTTACCTCTTATACAATAACAATTTAATAGTTGAATTATTAATTATAAAACAATGAAACAGAAAAATTATAAAACAATTTGCTTAAATTTTAAGGGGAAAACTGAGGCTGATCTGCCTTCTTTACAAAAGCAGGACTGTCAACATCGATGTTTGTCATAGCAGCAGAAAGTCTATCAATGAACTGTTGGAGAGAGAGCTTCTGTGACGATTCTTGATAAAGTTCATCGCCGAAAAAGCATTTTCGCCTAAATGTGTGCTCCCAAACATAGAAGTGACGAGAACAAATTCTCAATTTCTTTTTCAAAATCAACAAAGTTTTGCTCATGGGTCACAGTATTTTTTATATTTATGTCGAGTTTATAACGTGACCTTTTTTGCCATAGCTTTTTAATTTACTGCTTGATTAGCATGTTATTTTATTTTGAGCTTTTCCTACCAACACACCAACTCAAATTAAAATAATTTGCCAATCTATCCTTAAATTAAAAAGTTATGTCAAAAAAAAGAGAGGTCACGTTACGGACTCTACATAAATATCAGAAATACCGTGAAATGACTCTCATCTGAAATGTTTCTTTCAGACCTCCCCCCACCCCAACACGAGGCAATACTATTTCTAGGAATTCGTTTGAACACCATTGTGCAGGGTAGGACTGCTTGACCTTGATTTGTAGATGTCCTATACCTTTTTCTCCCAATATAATGAAATGAGTAAAAGAGAAATCAAGAGGAAATTTCAGGGACCCCGGATTGAGCAAGAATAGTAGTCTCGGATGCTTCTTGATACCTTAAAATGTAAAAAAAAAAGAAATATGCTGAATAAGAAGTTGGCGGGCCGCACAATATGTGTTGGCGGGCCGCTTGTGGTCCACGGGCCGCCAGTTGGACAGCCCTGGTATATGTACTAAGAGTATGATACTCTTAAATTTCTCATTGCAAAAGCAAATTCATTTTAAACTGGGCCGATAAACAGCTAAACTTTGTTGAATGCACACAAATGCAGTATGATTCAATAGTACAGTTATGAAATAAAAGTTTAAGTATTATTTTCTCTAAATTTAGTTTAGATAATTATCTATTTTGTAAAAGTTTAGGGGACCTTTCTTAAGGTCTGCTTTAGGAAAGTTTTTACCTCCCCTACAAAAATATTTGAAATGATTTTTTTTAATAAAAAAAAAACAAAGTTTGTTTTTTTAAAATTTAAATTATTTTTAAAATTTTTTAAAAAAGTTAAGTTTGTAGATAATTATTACTTTACATTTATAAACATATTTCATACAATAGATGAATCCATTCAGCTTACTTTCAAAATTAAGATAAGTTCTCTAACTATTCAATAATATTTTAAGCTTTACAAATACAGTGAAATATGTTTAACACGAAAATGCTTAACGTGAAAATTCAGATTACAGGAAGTGATATATTGGTCCGTATAGTGTACTGTGCACTTTAAAGAAAAACTGTTAAAACGAAATTCCTTTAAAATGAAAATTTTCTGCGATCTCTTCAGTTTCGTGTTAAACATTTTCCACTGTACGTTATGATGCTTAAATATGGTGTGATTTTTGTTTTATGCTTTGCTTAAAAATAAGGTTTCCATCACCATGTACATTTTTAGTGTAAAATAATATGATGAACAATTACTTTTCTTAAGTTTATTAATCATGGTGTATAAGAAAAACTGTATATCTTTATTTTGTACTAAACTGTAATTTTGGAGTAAAAGCAATATTGCAGGAGTGAAAATCGATTACACACGCAGAAAGAGGGAGCTATGAAGTTTGGCCTGTTGAAGTATAGAATGTAGTGTATTGAGAGCAACACATTCTAAAAATGCAAAGTTAATTAAGAGCAGGAATCTGGGAAACTGTCACGCCTAGCAGGGACCGCGCTAAGGATTTTGAATTGTTCGCCACTAAATTAACCAAATTTTTAAAGTGTTAGCCAAATTTCAAAAGTCTTAGTCAAAGACTAACTTTTACTCATTTTAATGTATTTTGTCTGCAGAAATATTTTATCAGAGAGTGAAGTAAAGTAAAACCTTCTACAATGATACTATTGGGACCTAAAAATAGTAGCGTAATAGACAGGTTATCGTTATAGACAGTTTGATTATTCATGCTGATATTTTGCTCGGGTCAAAAAAAATGTTGTTATAGACAGGTTATGGTTATAGACAGTATCGTTATGCACAAGTTTCACTGTATAACTTAATTTTTGACAATTTTTTGAGGATAAGGGCAGGGGTACAAGGGCGCTCATATGCAAAATTGTTAGGGGAGGCTTAGATATTTTCCCCATGGGTTAGGAGGGTATTTGCTCCATGGAAACCGATTTCAGGACAGATTCGAGTCATTAAAACATTTCATTTTTAATAAATTATTCATTAATGGCTGGAGAATAAATGTTTTTACATTTTTGCAAAGAAAAAAAGTACCAAAAGCAAGGAAGTTCGAATTTCAAAGGGGGGGGGGATCAAGCCCCCCTTGCCCCCACCTTTGCAGGGGTATATCCAGGAATTTTTGTCCATTTTTAGGAATTTTGTGAGGGAAAAAAAAGCAAATTAAGTACAGTTTTTTCCACAAATCATGTCTAAATTTTCAAAGGAAAAAATGGCTAAAAACAACATAACGTCATCCTTCCTCTGATCCGATGCTAACGCGCGTGCGTGCACCTCATTCTGCTCGGAGTGGTTGGAGGATAAAACAACTTTCAGTGATTGCTAGTCTGTTGTTTAGCTAGTTTTGTGAAAGGTTCATTTTTAGGGGTCGGAATTTTGTGAAGGATCTGTTTTTAGGGGTCTGAATTTTGTAAAAGGACCTAGTTTTTAGACGTCTGAAGGGAGATTTTTTTTTCTTCTGTATAAATACAGTGAAGCACCGTTTATACGTTTCTGAAGGGACTATGAAAAAAGCGTACAAATGGAAAAAACATATAGCAGGATACATTAATATGTGTTAAACTCTCCAGGGACCAAATTAAAAAACTTATATTTGTTAAAAACGTATAAAAGAGAAACGTATAAACGGTGCTTCACTGTATTGGAGAATTTTTCTGTTCGCCAATAAATTCACAAAATTAGAATTTTTTTTGCCTAATTTACGATTTTATCACATTTGGCCCATTGGCGAATGCTTAACACGGTTCCTGCCTAGCATTTTGAGCCATCTCTGATTTTCTTTAAAAAATTACCAATTATTACCTATCTTATTGAAAACCTAAATCCAGAATTTTTTGTTCTGAATTTGAGTTCAGTTTTTATGGGCCCCTAAAGGTCAAAGCGCGGCAGCAAAAATTGAGCGGATTTCTCAGACATGGAACTTGCTATGAGCCACAGTTGTTGACAAGAACAATTTGCCTCCAAAATATTTTTATGTATGAAGGGTAGAAGGTTCAAACTTTACAGAATGAATGCTAAATTAGTAGCCAGTTGTTGCAGCAAGGTCAATGAAGGTCACAAAAAGTGGCATTTTTAATGTTTTTTAACATTTTTGAGGTTGAAAAACAGATTGCACATTTCAGTTGCCACGGCAAAAGTACTGTTGCTTAAAAGGTAAGTACTTTGAAAAAATGCATAATTAACCTGAGGCAAGTTTAATGTGCTTTTAGTTACATTAGGCCGAAATAGCAAAAATGTCACATTTTACTGATATTCAAACTGTCATAACTCCTTGCGCGAACAACATATTGAAATAACTTTTCTGCCCTTAACATGCCCTATTATTAGTCTTACCAAAACAGTAAACTCCATTGAGGCGAAATGCTTTAATTTAAAAAAAAATAATAACTTTGCCTGTTTTAGTCATCATGGATTTTTTTTCTTCGTACTATTTACCAGAAATTCTGGTATTCTAATCATAGACATGGAAACCGGTTCGCTCGCGCTCTCTTAACTAGATGGATCATCCTGTGGTAGAAAAGTGATTCCTTTTCAACCAACGATCGTCCGCCATTTGTAGGGCAAGAACTTTCCACCGCGCATCACATAAGCTTACTATCGGTTCGTTTTCCGCAATTGTTTAAAATCTAACTACTACTCTCGCCCTCATAGCAGAGATCTGAAACTAATTAAGTTTGATAACCAACATGTTCGTCTAACATATGAACTAAAAAAATCGGTGTCACTCCTATTACTTTCGGAAATATAATCATTCGAAACTAGTATGTTATGGAGGTATTTAAAAAAAGACTTTTTTAATTCAAATGGCTTTTTGCACGTTTTGTTTTAAACTTCAATATAAAATTGCAGTAGTGACACCAAAAATGTTTCTAATGCTTTTTATAAAAAAAGCTTTATAAAAAGCATTAGAAACACAGTAAATCGATATAGATACAGATGGACATATTGTTTAATGTGCATTATAGGCTAAAATAGTCGTACTAATATTCATATTTTTTCAACCATACTAATTTTTATCTGTTATTTATATTAAAAATGCAACTATTTATAACATAATATCTTAAATAGTGATGAACATAATGTATTATATAGCGAGCATTCAGAATCTGAAACATAATTTCAGGATGACGTAGATTAAAACAAAGAAAACATAAAAAATCAAATCACCCAGTTTCAGAAAGACGGTCATTTCTTATTGATATCTGGTAATTTTGTAGCACTAAAGCTTGGGAAAACATGGTATACCGGAGAAATAGTAGAAGTTGACTATTTGCAAGTAAAGGTCAAATGCATGGCAAGAAGGATTGGAATAAATAAATTTATTTGACTGGAGAAAAGGCAAGTATTGGTATGATAATCTAAACATATTATGCACTATAGATCCACTTGTACCTATATCAAAAACGAGCATTTTCTATTCAAGATAAAGACGCTCTTACTGCCCAAAGCTGTTTATGTTAAACGTTGCTTCTTTGTAATAAATTAAAATAAATATTGTCAAAACACTATCTGGGTGTGATAAGATTAAATTAACAAAATACATAAACAAACAAATAAATACTATTTCTCCGGGATACCATGTTTTCCCAAGCTTTAGTGCTACAAAATTACCAGATATCAATAAGAAACGACCGTCTTTCTGAAACTGGGTGATTTGATTTTTTATGTTTTCTTTGTCTAACCATCCTCAAATTTTGTTGCAGATTCTGAATATTCGCTATGTAATACATTATGTTCATCACTATTTAAGACATGTTATAAATAGTTGCATTTTTAATAAAAATAACAGATAAAAAATTAGTATGGTTGAAAAAATATGAATATTAGTACGACTATTTTAGCCTAAATGCACATTACACAATAAGTCCAACCGTGCAAAAAGCCATTTGAATTAAAAAAGTATTTTTTTAAATAACTCCATAACATATTAATTATGAATGATTATATTTCCGAAAGTAATAGGAGTGACACCGATTTTTTTAGTTCATATATTAGACAAACATGTTGGTTATCAAACTTAATTAGTTTCAGATCTCTGCTATGAGGGCGAGAGTAGTAGTTAGATTTTAAACATTTGCATTTTTGTGAAATTTAACACATATAAGTTCTAATATCTTCTGGCGCCCTTGTAGTGACACAAATTTTATTACATATTTTTGATGTATTCAAGTGTAGCTAGGAATTTATGCAAAAACGTTGGTGTAATCATGAAGGCGCTTTGAGAAAATTGGCATTGAATATAGTAAAAAAATTCATTTTCGGTCATTTTTTAACGGAGTTTGTGGCCGAAACCCTCGTAGTGACACCGATTTGACAGCTGTAATAGTATGTAAGAAGACCATATAACAGTATAGAATTTAAAAATCCAAGTCATTATAGGGGCGCTTAAAGCAATAAGAACTTTAAAATCTGCAAATTTGAAAAACACGCAAAAATGTGCCACACCACCTAAATTTAAAAATTTAATTTCTCAAAAACGGTAAGGGAGACAAAGCTCATATTTTGCACAAACATTACATTCATGGTAAGGAACAACATTTGCAAAAATAAAGAAAATTAAAAATGTCAACAATGACAACCTGCCTGATCCTTACAGACAATGGCTCTTAAATGCTGAACATGAAATCGGCATGATTGAGTTTCATCCACCTGAAAAACGCTGAGAAACGAAGCAAATGCTGTTCAACCACTAATATATTTGCCCTCACAGTGGCGGCCGAGTCTACTCCTAGGGAGAATCATTTTCCCCTCGGAACTTTGGTAGGCTGATCCATCTAGTTAAGTGAGCAAGAGCGAACCGGTTCCCATGTCTATGATTCTAATAGTATAGTTTGATGTTTTATTGTTCTGTGACACATATATGATATTTTTGACATTCATTTAACTTAACATAAGACATTAATAACATTTAAATTTTGCATATTTCAATGCAAAGTAATTTAGTCAACATTTTCAATGTTGTTGCATTAAAAATTCTTTTTCTTAATCAAACATTTTGTTCCTTCTAAGGCTCCTGAATGTGTATTTAGCACAGCACTTTAAACGGATCAGTTTCAGACCATTTCTGTAAAAAAGAAAAAAAAAAGTTTTTTATTTGAAAACTTTGTACTCAAGGCTGTTATTTCTTGAAGCCATTTGTGCAAGACCTTCCGTCTTGGACAAAATTTCCGAGACGGAGGACGGGACGGAAAGAAATTTGATGACTTTCTTTCAGTTTTTATCAAAAAAGAAAAATTGAGTGTTTGAAAAATATGCTTTAATTACTGGATCGTTCCATAACGACGAATTACATCGACATTCTCTCGATTTTCAGACAAGGGTTTGCTATGTTTGCAACGTGCTTTTGGAGGATTGGCTTTTAGACTTGCGCTGTTTGACTTTTTTTTACTGTAGCTCTGTTATTTCCAACTCGCTGCGTTTTTGACCGCGGAGTTGCTCACTATACACCCTGATTTTTCCGAAATAATCATCTCTTAATTGAAAATTTAGCCTTTTCTCTTGCTATTTTCAATCATCCGTTCGTTGTTCTTTTTCATTTGCGGTTTTTTTTACAAAATTTAATGGAAGTTATGTGCGCTCTTAAAATGTCTTAAGGCTCTTCGATACTGTCCATCTTGGTTTTCGACGCTAATGCTTTCTCTACAAGAAAATCTGCTACCTATTGCGAGCATAACACGAGAAATTACTGGAATATTTTCATGCGGTTTGTTTTAAACGATGGCTATGACACAGAACTAGCGATTCGCTTCTTTATTTTTTCTGTGGTTATTTTGAAATTTTTTAATAACATTTTAAAACTTTAAACGACTATTTTCACTTTGTTTGAAAAATGATATGTTAAAACTTAAAAAGGCACAGGGGAGATTGTACATTTCTCTTTAAAATCATGTTTTAAGTTTGTTTCTGAGACAATTTGATCGTTTAATATTCTCCACGTAGTAAAGCCCTGTTTTCGAAAAACTGTCGAAATCACGCCTTCCATCAGACTCCACCTATTTCGTGCCTTTGAGGGACTCTCTTCTCCCCTCCGCCTTAAGTGACAGGACAGGCAATAAATTACTGGATCTCTAATGACGCTTTATGCTCCTACTTTATCCTGTGTCGTTTTGCGGTTTCCGTTCTTACCAAACAAGTTCTTTTTTGGAGGTCGAAATGCTGTCTAAAATGTAAACACTCCTAAAAAGAAATGCGAATCGAGATGAGAGAAAACTTTGATTTGAGGAACTAGAAAGTAATGTCATTTTATTCAAACATTTTTTTTTAAAGTTTCTATTAGTTCGAAGTAGTATAACAAAACTATTTGAATAGTAGTTTTAATTAATTGTTTCACTTTCAGTAATGTTAAACAATGAAAGTGGAGTTGAACAGAAAGAGTAAGGGTGAACTCCTCAAAAAAAGGAATACGTGGTGCAAGAAATGACCAAAAAAAAAAATACCGCCCTTTATAAGTTGACCACCTGTCTAAGTTGACCACCAAAGTACTGCACCGCGAGAGGTCAACTTACACAAGTTTCACTGTACTTGAAATTTCAATTTTTTTTCGAAAATCAAGTCATTTTACAAATTTTTTTGTAGTACTTATCCCATAATATTTTATAGTGCTGTAGTGAAAATCCTTTACTAAAATGGTTGGAAAACACATAAATGTTTTCTGGTCATTATATTTCAATTTGAGGTAGCGCAAAAGACTCCAAAATCGGTAAATTATTGCATCTCATACGCGCGGTAATTCTGGTCTGGTGCGTCGCCCTGCGTATAACAGCCATTACTATTTAAGTAATGGCTGTTCACCTCTCCCCCTTTTAAGATATCAAGCTTTTCACCACACTTCCCACAATGCATTGTGTGCACGCTCTCTGTACCATTCTGTGACCTCTCCGGCCGGGGGTCAGTTTGAACTTTGACCCAGATAGTGACTGGTGTTTTAATGCTCTGTGGATTTACTGTGCTTTCTTATTGCATTGTATGATGAATGTTTCAAAGAAGTTAACTCGAAGTGAGTTTGAGTGTCCTGTGTTTGGTTCTCCAAAAGACTTGCCTTTGAATAAGCGTCCTACGTATGAAGACGTTCTTGATAACTTACGATGTTTAAATGAAAAGCCGAAAGGCCAAATTCCGTAAGTCAGTCAACAATGTTACACGCTTAAACAAGCAGAGATAATACCACACAGTGGAAGATGCAGAATCAAATGTTAATGTGAAGAAATGAACATTGGAAACTTGTTTAAAATCTTACCAAAAATTTATTGGTCCATAGAAACTAAAATAAACTAACAAAATAAGTTTATAAGAATAAACCCTGGCCATAAGCGGAGGCGGAGTTTGCAACTCCCCAACACCTACCGGACCTATCACACAAGAGGCTGACGAATACAAAAGAGAAAGAATGATTGGAATCGTTCACTATTTATACTTGCCTCATTTGCATATGATTGGGCATCAAAGGATGCCAACCTAAAACTGAAACTTTACATGTGCCGAAAGAGTTGAAAGTTAATCAATTTGAATAAAGTAAATTTTATATTACATTAGGAATGAGATCGCGGCTAAATATCGTTTACCGATGTCTATCATATCCCCCCTTCTCATTCAGTAATGTTATTAAACTTTAAATTTTATACAATTTTTAACAGATTCAAAAATAACCCCAAAAAAAATCCACAAAGGGCCAGGCTTAATCTTTTACAAAAAATTTAACAATTCAACAATAAACAAATATGGATCTACATCCAACAAAAATGCATCAGCAGCTGCAGCTCAAAGCATCACCGCTTATATTATTGAAGTCCTTTTTCAAAAAAAGTTCTTGCCTACAGATGAGTCAAAGTCCGAGGAACAAGTAGTAAGTCTAAGACGAACATTTCCACATCAAACTATCTTGTCAAACTGTAATTCACAAAAATACTCGAAACAGTATCTTTGAAAAAGATAGACACAATGATTTGACAAAATGTTTTTTTTTTTTTTTTTCACAATGACAAAATCATTTAAAACACTAAGTTTCCAAAAATAAACTCTTGTCATTGAATCAAATTCCTCCATCTCAAAGATTAAACCAATGAAAAATTTGAAAAAGAATTTCAGATGTTACAAAAATATTTATACTTTAATACCCCAATATATTATATTAAACAATTTAATGCTATAAAAATTAACGAAATATTTGTTCACAAAAACGATTCAGTTCAAAACGGGTCTGCGGCTTCGTAAAAATATCGGCCCTGTTGGATTTACTACCTACATGTTTTACGGTAAAAATGTCCCGCTGAATCAAATCACGAACAAAAAATAATTTTACATCAATATGTTTTGTACGGTGATTTTCAATTGGAGATTTAACAAAGTCAATGGCCGATTGATTATCGACGTACGTTACAGATTTAATTTTACTTTTTCTAACAACTCCCCAGCGTAAACATTCGTTTAATACACGGTCAAACTACATAAGCTCTTTAGACGCTTCACAAAGGGCCACAAACTCACTCTCCATAGTGGAAAGGCTAATACAACGTTCCTTGAAGGTTCGCATTCAATCGGCGCATTATCCAACAAAATTAACTACCCCCTCGAGTGAAGTTCAATCATCCCAATTAGCTACGTAATCGGCATCAGAAAAAGCTATTAATTGGGTTCTATTACAATTTAATCTAAGTTTTAAATCTTTTGTTTGAAAAACATAACCCAGAAGTTTTAAAGGACCGTTCCAATGAATGACACCAGGATTGCTTTGAAATTGACCGCATAATAAATGTCCGGTCTCATTCTGCTCACAATGAAAGAAAGACAATCCAACAAATTACGATAAGGAATCTTTGACATTTCAAATTTTTCATTTTCTGTATTAGGTTTGTGAAATTAAAAATATTCGAAACCGTATCACTAAAAATCCATTAAAGGGTGCAGCGAATATAAAAAGTTCTAATTTACGTTTGAAAATATCATGATTTAAAAATCTATATATATAAAAATGAATGTTTGTCTGTATGTCATCCATGAACTCAAAAACTACCCGGCAGATTTGGCTGAAACTTTCACACTTTTTCTATTTGATATTTTAGCGATTGATTGATCTTGCAAACTGCGTGAGTACCAAATTTGAGTATAGTCACGGCTTCACTTGATACCTGGACCGATTATTATGAAAATTGCTATATATATGTATTTTTCCACGGAGAAGGTGCTCATTCAAGCCACTCGCCACCAGGTGGCACTGCAGAGTAGCAACTTCTGCCCCGTTCAACCGATTGTCATGAAAATCAGTATAATGATGTATTTTTTTGTTGGCGTAGCAACGTGCGTCGGGTACAGCTAGTAAATAATAAAAAATAATAATAGTATACAAATAAATAAAAAGCGTAGTAAACTCATTATAATTTAAAAAAAAACTATACTCATACAAAATTAAGGTATATAAGATAATTTAAAAAATAATATTGTGTAAAATAAATTATAAAATTTGAGGATTATGAAGAATTTAGTGAAGGATGCTTGTATAAGAAGGTGGATTTCTGATAACAAGAAAAAAGTATTTCTGTTTATTTGCTTTATTCAGGCATAGAAATATTGGTAAATATGTAAGGAAATATTTTCACACTTGTTCATCAGGAGTTCAAATGCCTGAATGCTAAGAAACAAAGTTTCCACAAAACGATAAAAATGTAATGCCTGATTATTTGAAGCATTATACGTGTCCGATCCCAGAGTACTTGAAAGGTTAATATCTTAGTAAAATAAAATAAATTACAACAAGTTTCGTGAAATACTAAGTTACATCCCTTTTGTTCAAGGAAAAGAGCTTGATTACCGCTCCCCTAAAAGCACTAGAACCCAACAGAGAAGCGCAATAACAGGGTTCTGCCCCTGGAAGGATCGCCGACACATATTCGGCCAAAGCAAAAACTGCTAGAAACGCCGTGATGACACAGGTTCGTTGAAGGCAGTTAGGAACCATTTTCTTGCAACGAGCCTGAATCGGCCGGGGCAGTTTTAACACAAACTGCGAGGCTGATCCTGTATCGGGCGGGGGGCAAAGAATGGGTTTAAGGGGGGTCTAAAAAATAGTTCTCGATAAAATGACCCAAAACATTTCATTTATTAAGCAAAATGCGAAACAGAGAACAACTTGGTTACAATCACTCGATTTTGTTCAAAAGTGCAGGTATGACTACTTTTACTACTGTGCTTACCACAGCCGTATAGTTAACTGAAACTCCAGCATGAGTTTTGGTTCAGATTTAGAAATCTTTACGCAGTTTTGGTTTGCGGCTTCTGTTGGAAAGATAAAGAAAAACCAATTTAGTTTTGATTTGGACTTGGAATGGGGAAAAATTGGATTGGGAAAAATCAAAACTCAAAAGCTTTCATTTTCAGACACTAAAGTTACATTACAAGGGAGGGAAATCATACTTATTTTTCTTTCAAACAATATGAATCATGTTTGAATGTCAATGATTGCTATTATTATTTCAAATGCCAACGGCAATCTAAAATAGAAAACCTAATTGTTATGAGTAGACACTCCTTACCCAATATTATTGGTTGAACCAAACGATTTTACTTATTTCTCGTGTTTGACCAAGAAAGCTTTCGGTTATAAAACAAAAAGGCTATTTTTTTCTAATGAAACTTACCTTTATGTGTATCTGTCAAGCTGAAAAAGAAGATGCCTGGATTGCATATGTTTTTTGATGCTTAACCCTTTGTACTTTCCAAGAAAAATTAAGAAACTCTATTTTTATTCATAAGAAATCAAATTTTCCAATTTTTCGGGAAAAAACTTTTTTTTCCCCACTACTTCAAAATTTCTGCAAATTTTACATCTCTACTCTTCAGTAATAACTTTTGCTACACATTTGCCTGGTTATTAAAAAGTGCATATTGATAATGCTTTATCATCAGTTTCTGATGACGAGGAAGTCATGATCTAGCGAATTTTTTCTGTACTACATCAAAAATATGGGATGACTTTATTAGTCTGTATGATCTTATTGGTCAAACCCACTTAGCATATATTATTAATATCATGGACACTTCGTGGTACCCTATGCTGTCGCGATACCCAGTTTGAGAACCCCTGAGCTAACTTAGACTGTAAAATATGCACTTCTTCCAAATTACTTTAAAGTGTCTCACTTGGACAAGCAAAAATTTCCTACACCTTGTTCCAGAAATTTATTTGTTATTTTTTTCCTTGCCCAAAATTTAAGTTTCTTTCCGATTGTAGAATGGCACGCTATGGTCGTACACATCAAAATATTTCTGATGTTCAAGTACAGAAAAATGAATTCCGTTGTAGTACCATCTTTTAACAGTTTCAGGAATGTTTTTGCAATTGTTTTATTGAAAATTCTTCCATCTTTTTCTTCTTGTCTCATTTGATACTCGAGGGTGTTGGCATAATTAAAGTTAAGTTTAAAAATCCAAAGTTTAAGAGATTTAAACTAAGCTAACATTAACTGGCCTTGTAATATCAAGTTGGAGACAAGCAAAAAACATGTTTCAGAAAAATACATTTATTAAATATGACTAGAACTATAATACAATATCCCCATAAAAGAACACCCCCAAAATATCACAACAAAAGTGGTTCCAATAAGTAAAAGAAAAATGTCACCAATCTATCGATGAAGTCAGTGGCCAGTCCGAAGGATTGACATCTAGGAACACAAAAAGTCTCCCGGGTCACACTTTAGGAACGCCCTTAGCAGGTAGGCAACATTAGACAGTTCGAAGATTCGGCGAACATATCCGGTAGTATTCTCGGAACTCACTTCCCCGGTAATATCAATTGGCCGGACACAACACAAGTGTTTCTTCACCTGGACTCATTCTAATTCCAGGACTTGGAAAATTTCAATGCTTGAAAAGCAAGGTGAATATTCTTCACCGGTTATACGCCACTAAAAACCCCGCTAGCACCGCGGGGAAAAAACCCCCACACGTGAGCCGAACTAGGCTTCACGATCAAAACAAAACTGGGGATCGTTGAAAAGTGAAGAGAGAGAGAGAGTGCTGCCACTCGCCTCAATATATATGTTTCATCAGCCAATGAGATTGCATGCCTCGATGACGTCACCACACTAACTTCTACTTCAACCATCACTCATTTGTTTATTCCACTGCCGCGAATATTCGTACTCCTCTCCATAGCACGTGCGGACAACAAGTGGAATTAATTCGAATCAATCAGGTGACAACTCAACTTTTTCTGAATCGACACATCGAGACATGCAATCTTCAATGGTTTTAGTAAACAGTCGCCATTAATTATGGCGTGGGGGAATTGTCGATTGAAGTGTTAGCAGCAACTAGTTGAATTCTACTTTTACCAGACTGGGCTTAAAGTAGGTAACAATTAACTTTAAAATATATTCATTAAATTTTCGGCTGTGGACCGAGAATAAAAATAAAATATTTTATGCCAACAGAGGGATTGCTATTAATTTAATTCTTACTTTGTCACTTTATGTGTGCCCTAATTGCATGTTGGCATAGTTTATCTTCAAAGCTGGATTTGATTTGCCAAGGCAAAAGGGCGTGATTCTTCAGCAGTAATTGGATATGATCAGGGGTGGATACAGAAATAATATTTGGAGGAGGCCCCAGAAATTGAAAAGCTCCCCCCCCCCCATTTCAATTTTTTATAGCGAAGCTTTCATGACTTTATTTTTAAATCTATTTTCTTTTTCTTTCTTTTTTTCAGTATTCTTTGAGGCCAATTAATATTTTTTAAATACACAAATACTATGCACTCTTCTACTGTGAATGCATGACCAAAATATCTTTAACATTTCAAGCCAATTAAATATTAAACACTAAACGCTATATAATTTGACCAAGATGCGGAAAAATGAACCGATTTATTAGGAATATTTTCATAATGATTATGACATGAGGACCAGATCATTAAAAAAACCCATACCTCACTTGAGTTTTTTAAATTAATTTATATTTTAAATTATAGCTTTATAATATGTAGGTTTTAGAGAATTCAGAAGCTACTTCTTTACGAATTTCAAAGCAGTTGCTGATTTGTTTTTAAAAAAAATTAGACTCTACATGTCATTTAAATTAATATGATTTGGTCATGCGATTTACTTCATTTTCCTTTTTTTATAAGCTGAAAAAAAAATCAATTATTTCGCAAATAGCTTCTTGGTTTAAAATGACTTTTCTAGGCACATTTTCACATTTAAAAAAAACGAGCTGATGTGTGCATCACATGACTTCTTTTTACTCAAATTCAAAGATAAAAAAAGGTTAAATTAATTTTCCCTTTTAGGGGGTGCCCGAGCCCCCTGGCACCTGCCCCCCCTCCTAAAATCTGCTACTGGAGATGATATATTATCCAATGCTGCACTTTAACATTTCTTTTTGAGAGAGAGAGAGAGTTTAGCACAGGAAAGGGTACGTTAAAGTCAATACAGTTTTATGTTTTACATAAAAATAAACAAGAAAAATATTCGAAAATATACTGATCCTGATTTACCCCGGTGACCAAGAATTACCCCAGTAAACTAAGGTATAAATCAGTATACTTTTAATACTCACTTTTAAAAATTAAACAG
Organism: Uloborus diversus; assembly: GCF_026930045.1. Classification (NCBI taxonomy): domain Eukaryota; kingdom Metazoa; phylum Arthropoda; class Arachnida; order Araneae; family Uloboridae; genus Uloborus; species Uloborus diversus. Next base: position 24,210,182 of record NC_072739.1, read on the forward strand.
AATAAAAAACATATGTAGGTATGAAAAGTTGAGAATACTTGCTATTAAAAAAACATCAACAAACTTGTTCCTTCAAAAGTGTTTCCCTGACATGGATCTTGAAAGAAATCACGTTTTTTCAAGACAATATTTTTTGAAGATATTTTTATAGAAGTGTGATAACTTTTTTTCCCCTCTGCTGTATTTTTGTTGCTCTGAGTGATACTCCTTGGGAGGTTAGATCAGTATTTATTTAAGATTTCTAGAAAAATATGGGCACTTCAACACGGATTTTTTTTCACAACATAAATGGTTGTTTTAGTTTTATATAATCTATCAAACACAGTAGCAGCAGGGGGGAGGAGGGGAGCATTTTTACCAACGAATAAACGGATACCTTTTTGGGGAGAGGCCTAAAACATCTGGGACTAATCTAACAAACCCAATAAATCACTACGATGGGGGAGGGGGAGGGGAAACCCTCTAGGCAGTGAATCCCAAAATGTATTGCAGAGTTTCTGAAAATATAAATACTTAAATTCCAGTATGTTAGAAGCAAAATTCACTTAATTTTTATATCGTTCAGTCGAAAACGCTGCCTTCTGATGGCGCCAGAATATCTGAAACCAATTTTTTATAACTGCTTGTTTTGTTTAATATTACTTCTTTTGGAGCATTTAGAACTGTGAATAGTGTTTAGAAATGTTTGGTTTGGAATATGAATGAGTGAAAAATCCTTTTTATTTCGCTTATCAGGCGGGAAAAGAGATACAAAATACAGTAGAACCTCCCAATAAGGGATACGAAGAGGACTAGAAATTTTGTCTTTTAGAGGTGTCCCTTATTTCGGAGGTACAAAAATCTAGATTTCCAAACATTAAATAGAGCATTAATGTTACACAATTGAATTCAACAATAATTTTTTAAATGCCCTTTTAATTTTCTAGTACAGGCTAAGTCGTTCGGTTACCTTGGTATTAAATGAAGTTTGAAAATATTTTGAATTTGAAGTTATTTATTTTGAAAAAATTAATTTTAGCAAAAATTTAATGATGAAAAGTACTTACAGATATTTATTTAAAGTAATCTGTTACAAGGGTTTGTTTTGCAGCACATAATTTAGATGCATTTTTCTGTACATGTATACTAAAGTCGCAAATGAGTCCGAGTCCTTCAGTCACCATTTATCAACATAAACTTTTGCAACTGTGTGATATGTCTTAAAGCATCACTATAATTTTTGATTTTGCAATCTTCTTCTGGCTCTTCTTCCTCACTACTTTCAAGAAACTCTGGAAGACTTTCTCCTGCATCTTCAATTTACTCAGAGATGAGAGCAGCGATATCCTCATTGGTGTCATCAGTGCATAAATTTTCATCAATCACTATATAATCGTTAATCAAAATGTCACAGCCAGTGACTCGAGCAAGTTCTGAGAGCTCATTTTCTTCATTGTTACTTTCATTGACTATTATACCTTGGATTTTAAAGCCTGCTTTTTAAAAACAGTTCTGAACGCAACTTTTGGATATTGAGGAAACCGCTTTAGTGATCTACTGGATTGCATTTAATACATTCACGGATTTTGTGAGCTGAGCACTGTTTTCACTGGAAGCTTGAGAAATAACATGCCTTAAAAACAATTTCCTATATCCAACTTTAAAGTTTTGAATAATGCCTTGGTCTAAAGGCAACACAGATGTCGCATTTGTTGGAAAAAATACCAACTTCACAGCCTTCAATTTTAAGTTTTGTGGAGGTTTTTAAGGTTTTTGGGTTAATGTTTTTAAAACATCTAGGTTTTTTTGCCTTACCAATTACAAGTAGTACTTCAAATTCTCCTTCCGAGTTACAGCAGAGTAACACAGTTAACCGTTCTTTAGAACTTTTTCTGCCAGAACACTTTTCTCCTTTAAAACATAAGGTTTTATTTGGCAAAACTCTGAAGAACAGTCCAGTTTCATCAGCATTGTATATGTCCTTAGCTTCATAACCTTCACAAATTTCAGTCAATTTTTACAGCCATTCTGTAACACACTGCAAATTGACAGATTTTTCTTCCCCGTAAACAGTTTTAAAAGTAACATTATGACTTAGTTTAAACTTCTTCAGCCATCCGTTAGAGGCCTTAAAGTTCTGCAATCCTAAACTTTCGGCAACTTCTTTCGCCTTTTCTTGCAACAGTACTCCACTAACTGAAATGTTCTTTCTTTTAATAGCCGAAAACCATTTGAAAACTATTTGATCAATATCTTCTCCTTCAGTTTTTCTAAACTTAACAGTTTTAGAATTTGAATTTTTAATCCACAATCTTTTTATTTTTTCTTTTTCCTTTAGCACATTACTTACTTGGTTTTTACGTATTTTAAATTTCTCACCTAAATCCCTCAAGCTTAGTTTTTCATTTTCTGCCACATTTATTACTTCAATCTTTTCTTCCAAAGTTAACCTTTTTCTTTTAGAAGCCTTGGATAGAATTAAAGCTTGAAAACTAAACAAATTCCTCTCAGCAACAGAGCTCAATATGACCTACCCGACTGGTGACTGGACATTAAAAACAAAAATTCTCCTTTTTTCCTATGGAATCTAAATTTTAGCCTTTTAGAATATTGACTTTGCCAATCAGTCAAGATAATCCCTACCTTCTCCATTCTTGATTGTTAGTAAGCAACATTCTATGCATACAGCCTTTTCCTTCTCAGAAGAAACCTTATCAAACTCTTCTGAACAACACCCCTCCCCCTCACTTGCTAGTGAAATCTGCTTAGAGTTGAATACACCAGTGTACATTCTGAGACACCTGTGGAGTTTTTCAAAGGCATTCTCAAAACTTGTGATAAGAATTTAAAAGATGAGTATGAGTGAGGGTGAGAACAAAAGCAAAATCAACCAGAAGTAATCCAGATCCACACTTTGTAAGAAACATCTTGCAGATAATTTCACCCCCTGCCCCTTCTTGAGCAATAGTGTGCACTTTCCTGTTTTGAATAGAAAACGTCAAGGCATTAGTTTTTGTATTTTTTTCTTTGAGTGTCCCTTAAATAGAGTGTCCCTTAATGAGAGGTAAATACATTGGAGTCTCTATTCAAAGGGACTGGGACCAGCAAAAGTGTCCTTTAAATAGAGGTATCCCTTAGAGGAGGTACTGCTGTAACAAGTGCAACGAATTTCACAGTTAAGACCTAATTTAAAATTTAATTTTAGCCTCTAGCTATTTCTGCAAGATAAGTTAGATACAGGGCCACACCCGAAATTTCGCTTCGAGGAGACTTTTTTCCAAATGCATTTGTTCAGAAATCTATATCTTCTATATATATGAAAATCAATATAATGATGTATATTTTTGTTGGCGTAGCAACGCGCGTTGGGTACAGCTAGTGTTCTATAAAATTTGATTTCATCCCTACACTCTATCGTGTTTTGTTATACTTAATAGGGGGGGGGGGGCTGCTGCTTTAAGGGCATTCACATGAGCAAATGTACAAAATGACTTAGGCGGCTAGTGCCTCAAAACAGCGGGAGGCCCAAGTTTGGTTGGAGAGGGGGGGGAGCAGGTTATATGGGTGATGCCCCTTAGCTGACTTTTTACTATGAATTGAAGTTTAACTTTTTTTTAATAAATAGCCTCCAAAGAATTCAGGATGCGGTTACGAAAATTGGGATGCATAGCCACAGTCGAGTTGTTGAGTTTTTCTTCAAATTTAAAGCTCCATTTCACCTTTTTATGAAACAATAACTAGAGAAAAATAGAAAACCCACACTTACTAAGTTAACTCTCAGTTTTTTAAACACGTGAATTGAGCAATATTATCATTTTTCAATCCCTCGTTTAATTTGATCTTAAAAAAAGTGGATATGCATAGCCCCTTTAATTTTAAAAGTAATGGGGCAGTTGCCTCCCTTCCCCCTCCGTGCGAGCAGTGTATGCAAAATCAGATATGATTCAAAAAAGAAATAATTCTGTGCGCTACATGGCTTTTTTGTACACTATTTGTGCAAAAATATTGAAATTGTCTCGTGGCTTTGCAAATTCCGGCTTGGTATAACAGAATTATTATGGAACAACGGTTCTAAAACTAAATTGGGATGTATCATTATTTTTTTTTTTTTTTTGTATTTTGTTGTTGTTTTTTTCTGTCACTGCTGTTTAAGGAGTTTTAAATCTTGCCGTTTGAGAAGAAGATTGATTTTCCACTCATTATCTGCAGGTCAATCTATTGATAAACCCGCATGCTTGGGTTTATCAATAGATCGGTTTCAAACAAATCTAAGAAAGTTCTTCTGCCTTTATATAGGAGTTTAGTAAGACCTCATTTGGAGTACGCTGTTCAGTTTTGGTCGCCTTATCTGAAGAAAGATATTTTTGTATTGGAAAGGGTTCAAAGAAGGGTAACTAAATTAGTAAGGGGACTCTCAGATTTAGATAATGATACCAGACTTAATAGGCTTAACATGTATAGCCTGGAGCATAGGAGAGTCAGAGGGGACATGAATCAGTTATTTAAATTTATCAAAATGAAAGATGTAAATGGATTATATTTTTGCGGGGAAAGCAGGACAAGGGGGTCATTGTTTTAAGCTATTTAAATCTCAGGCTAACTTGGAAATCAGGAAAAACTACTACTTTAGCAGGGTCAAGGGCACTTGGAATAGCTTACCGGAAGAGGCGGTAATGAGCAAGGGAGTGGATAGCTTTAAGAGGGCTATTGACCTTCATTGGGGACTAATTAATTGACTAGGACCAGCCTAGCTGGGCCCAGAACCTGTTGTTGGTCGTCACATTTGTATTTGTATTATGTTTTATTGGAGCAAAAACTCTGACATGGTGGGGGTGGATATTTCGTTTTCCAAATGCCTCAAACTTGCTTTGTGGGAGCTAAGCTCTCTCTCAGAAGGTAAAGCATAAAAATATATGATATGATAAAATGAGCAGAATATCAAATGTTCCTAATAACAGAATTTTTTAAAAAATACTAAGCACTTTTCATAATGCACTTGAAAAGTCAAAATAACTTTTATGGAACGCTTTTACCCCTTAACATTGTCCAACATTGTCTAAAATTGCGTTTTTGGATTTTCAGTTTCGAAACATTGCCGAAGGAGAGTTTGTGAACTCCATCCCTTCCATAATGCATTCAAAAAGCTTATGAACCTTATGAAAGATGGAGTACAATTTCGTTTTTAAAGCTTCAAGTTCGAGGAGAGTCCAGAGTGCCCCCGTACTCTCTCTCTAATATTTTTGAAGGTCGTCCAATATTGTGATTTTTACTATCAGTTTGAAAAAATTGATGTAAGAGAATCCCTGAACCCTTCCTTTTCCTGAACTTTACCAAAATGGCCTACCATTGCATTTTTTGGACTTCAATTTAAAAAAAATTTCTGGGGGAGAATCCCCAGACCCCCCCCCCCCTGTTATTAGCGGTTTTTAGGTTTTTGGAATTACCATATTAAAACGGTTAAATATTACAATTTAAACAAAGTTTATGTTGTTAGAAAAATCAAACGCTTAAAATTCAAATCAAACACAGATTCCAAAACTGGTATAGTTAAGTTCTACAACATTTATACACATAAATTTTTTCTTAACCACACATGCTTGGGGGGCGGGGGGGGGGGGGCTTAAAATATTTTCCGTCTTGAGCACATTACCGAACTTACACTCATGACCTATTCTTATGTTAAATATTGTATTCTTCTGGGCTAAAGGTTTTCTTACCATGAACAGTTAAATATCTGATCATTTTTACAACATTATGAGTGGTACATTTATTTCCTTTTTTCCCCTTTGTTGAACACTCAAGAAGAATTTGCTTTTGACTTTGGTTTAGCCGAATGACTTTTTTTTTTCTTTTGGCTTCACTGCCCATCCGTAGTGTGGAACCTGACTTGGAAACATTGCATAGCTACTCAATGCAGTGCCACTTTCAGAAGAGTTGATAGTTGGATAGCTTTTTTTATTTGTAATAATCTCCATTATTTTTGCAAATTTATTTTTCGTTTTATCCATTCTTCAGGGAAGTTAAGGAATTTTGTGCTCTCCTCTTGCTATATGAATTGATAATTCATTGGTAGTTTTAAATGTGCAAGTACAGTTGTCAGCAGGACAAAACTGTAAACTTACGAATTTTCGGCCAAGACGTACTTATTTCTGGCTCTGATTTCTGTGGGTGTTTTTTTTTTTCTGAGCTAAATGGGCGAATTATTTGAAAACACACACACACACAAAATCCAATTTATCTTACATTTATTTCTTATTAGAATGTTAAAAATGTAATAGTTCAAATAAGTAGCTTCAAGAAGAAATAATAACCTTGAGTACAAAGTTTTGAAATAAAAAAAAACTTTTACAGAAATGATCTGAAACTGATCCGTTTAATGTGCCGTGCTAAAAACACATTCAGGAGTCCTAGAAGAAACTATGTGCTTGATTTCAAAAAAAAAAAAATGGAATTTTTAATATAATGACATTGAAAACGTTGACTAAATTACTTTGCACTGAAATATGCAAAATTTAAATGTTATCAATGTCTTATGTTAAGTTAAATGAATGTCAAAAATATTATATGTGTCACAGAACAATGAAACATCATTTTATGTTGCAAACTGTACTATTACAGGGTGGCGACAGATCAGGGAGATCAGGGGAAAGTCAGGGAACTTTATTAATCAGTGAAATATCAGGGAATTTTGGAAAAATAACAAAAAATCAGGGAAAATTGATTTTATGGAGAAAAAAAAAATTTTTTTTGCTCTACAAAATTAAGTACTTTAATTCCCTGAGCATTTTCCGCCAATTATCTGTTAAAAAAAAAAAAGTAAAATTAATGAGGTGCAATTATACACTGCCGCATATTTGTGCATCTTTTTTCCTCAATGTTAAAGTATTGAATCTTACTTATTAACCACTAGATGAACTTCCTAAGATTACTTCCGAGTCTGTTAGGTTGTTTATTTTACCTAGCTTGAAATTTCCTTTTACGCTTTCAATGCTTCGTAAAATAAACAATCATACAGGCAAACGGGAAGCCCTCATCCTCCTTAGCCTTTATTCCATTGTCTCGTAGTAATTAGCGTGCTGTAATCACGATTTCAAGAGGAAATCTTTGGTTTTTGAATTAATACTATAAAAGCTTAATAGGTTTTACTTCTTTGCGTTTTTAATTTAATTGCTAAAATTGAACTTTCAATTAAAAAAACTTTGTTTTTGTGTTATACTATTTGTTGTCACCGCAGATTATAAAGGTTTTCTTTTCTTCAGTCTTAAGTGATTCTTTAATTTTATAACCAAGTTGTATTCTTTTATACATTTTGAAATTAACTAATTGCTTTTTTTCCCCTTTTTTTTTTCTTGCTTTTCAAAGTTGTTTGTTACAAAAGCAATCTAAGATTTTTTTCTTTACATACTGAAATTATTTGAAATAGGAGTTAACTTGTGTGCTTAAGTAAATATCTTCATTTTTTTTTTAATGTTTAAAATGCTGTATTCATTCATTAAAACCCATGTTCTTGATTAGAGAAAAGCTCCCTATGAATGGATGTCAAATGGTTTCATCTGTTTTGCATAAATATGTCAATTAGTTATGTAAGAATAACTACATTACTTCTATTCTTTCACTATTACTTGTTATTCTTGCAACAATTATTATACTGTTTGAAAACTTAGTTTAAAACTTAATTACTTTTTAGTTCTATCATAAATTTATGTGTTTTTAAGAGTAATTTTAATAGTTTCTTAAAATTCATATGCTAAGTGGTTTTTGGAAGTAAAGTATATTTTTTTTTCAATTTTCTATAATCTTTCCATGTAGAAAAATTTAATATACTGTTTTGTAGTTTTTTCCCCAAAAAAAGTTGATCTGTTTTTTTTTTACCATTTTATTAAAAAAGTAGCATCTTTTAAAAATATATCTTTAGTTCAACAACTTTACACAACTTAAAAACGTTTAAAATATTGCATTTTATACAAACATACAATGGATTTCAAGAAGAGCAAAGAAAGAAAACCATTATCATTGGTAACGTAAATCAGGGAAATTTGGTGAGCTTAATCAGGGAAAAGTCGGGGAACTTTTTTTCACAGTTCCTGTCGCCACCCTGTATTAGAATACCAGAATTTCTGGCAAATAGTACGAAGAAAAAAAAATCCATGATGACAAAAATAGCAAAGTTATTATTTTTTTTAAAAAAATTAAAATATTTCGCCTCAATGGAGTTTACTGTTTTGGTAAGACTAATAATAGGGCATGATAAGGGCAGAAAAGTTATTTCAATATGTTGTTCGTGCAAGGAGTTATGACAGTATGAATATCAGTAAAATGAAGTACTTACCTTTCAAGCGACAGTACTTTTGCCGTGGCAACTGAAATGTGCAATTTGTTTTCCGACCTCAAAAACGTTAAAAATGCCACTTTTTTGTGACCTTCATTGACCTTGCTGCAACAACTGGCTACTAATTTAGCATTCATTCTGTAAAGTTTGAACCTTCTATCCTTCATACATAGAACATTTTTGGAGGCAAATTGTTACGTAGCGAGTAGCACTTTGGCCGAGTACCGAGTACTCGGCCGAGTCACCAAGTACCAATTATGTTTTAAGAAGAACCACCGACAGACATGTGATGAATTTTGAACTTATTGGAATAGTAGTATAGACCTCCTTGTCCATATAAAAGTTTTTAAATCTAAATTCCTGCTGAAATTTAATTGCGCATTATATAAACAATTTTGTTTGTGTCAAAAATTTTACAAAAAAATTATTTTTAAAATTAAAAATAAATTAATAAAAGGTATGATTAATCAAGTTGGAATTAAACAAATTACAGTGAAATCCCTCTAATGTGGACACTAACAGGACAATTTTTTTTCAATAGAGAGGTGTCCGCAGGACAGGGGTTTAATAATGTTATTTGCATTGGAACTGGGGAATTAAAAATTGTCCACATAAGAGGGGTGTCCGTTAGGAGGGGTTTCACTGTATACCAATCAATTATAGTTCTAGTCCACCAAACATAAATAATTTTTAAAAGCAGATAAAGCAAATATGCAGGAACACTGCAGACACTTGTTTCTGACCCCCCGTTACAAGGAACGTCTTTTTCAGTGCATAACATGTGAGCTAAAGAATGTAAAGACATACGACAAAAAAATCCAACTTTTGTCGAATGCCTTTAAATCCACGAGCTCCCATTTTGTGCATTGAAAAAGAAATTCCTTGTAATGCCAAAACACGTGTCTGCAGTGTTCCTGCACTGTGCTTTTAAAGTTGTTTTATTTCCTTTTATTTTTTAAGCAAAGGTATTTTTATATTTTTTATAACTAATTTTTGTTTGTAGCAAAAATCCATTTTTAATATAAAAATTCCATATTTTCTATACTTACCTTTTTTGTATAATTTTTAATAAATGAGTTTTTTTTAACTTTGGGGACATTAAAATAAAGATTTATTCCATTGAAGCATTACAATTTTCATTTTTCTCAAAATTTAAATTTGACTTATAAATTTTAATAGTAAATGATTGCAGAATATAATGCTTGTTCTTTTTTTAATAAATTTTAGTATCTGTCTTGGACAATATTCAATTTTTTGCAACTACTCGGTATTGGCCGAGTATCTGATCAGAATTTGGCCGAGTACCGAGTACTCGGCAAATTGGCCGAGTAGGCGGAGTACCGAGTAGTTACCGATTACTCGGTACGTCTCTAGTTCTCGTCAACAATTGTGGCTCATAGCTAGTTCCATGTCTGATAAATCCGCTTAGTTTTTGCTGCTGCGCTTTGACCTTTAGGGGGTCCATTAAAACTGAACAGCTCAATTTCAGAACAAAAAACTCTGCATTTAGGTTTTTAATAAGACAAGTAATAACTTTTTTTTTTTTTTGAGAAAATCTGAGATGGCATGAATCACAAGCGTTAGATCAGATTCTCTCAGATTCTTGCTCTTAATGAAAATAAAATCACTCGATTTAAATCATGATTTTAGTCTAGATTTAAATCAAGTTGATTCTAATCAACGACTTATGTCTATTTTACCCTTCAAACTGCTTTTGATTGTTTATAATGATGATAAAGTAAGTTTTTTTCTTCAAATTAAATTGTCTTTTTTAGCATGACCGTGTAAGAAGGATATATAAATATGCCTTAGACAAGATACCAAAAGAAAAAGCTCAGGAGCTTTTTAAGAACTATACCATTTATGAAAAAAAGTATGGAGATAGAACAGGGATAGAAAATGTGATTGTTAGTCAAAGAAAATTTCAATATGAAGAGGTAAAATATTATTTTTATCGATTTTAAAAACATCTATTTTTTTATTATAAACAGTTTTTTAAATGAAAAATACTATAGTGCAGCTCTGGTTAGTTGAGCTGTGACCTTGACGATGTTTACCTGTTTTTGGGGAGTTTAGTGAAAAATAGACGCGTTATTGGCTCGAATTTTGATTGGAATATTTTTGAAAAACTACTAAGAAAGTTCCTCAACTCAACTTAGCGCCAATTACCCCTCCCTATTTTCTAAAACAGAGGTAAACATTGTCAGAGTCGGAGCTCAACTTCTCAGAGCCTCACAATGACATAGATGATAAATTGTAAATGTGTTAGTTGATAAAAACTGAATATGGGATTTTAAACTTGTTATAGCCTTGTGCAGAGGTGTATACAGGGGGGGGGGAGAGAAGGAACATCTGTTAGCCCAGGCCTGAGCCTAATGAGGGACGAGAGTTTTGAAATAAGGAGTGAAATACATGTAAGGACGTAGGGGTAAACAATATGGAGCAGAACAGTAAAAATCATTTTACGGGCTCTAAAACTTCTGTGCACGCACCTGGTCTTGTGAAACAAATGGGATAGTAATAATTTTAATTTAGGCTAGTGATGGGCATAATCGAGCTCTAATAATCGAATCACTCGATTGTTCAAGATCATTTGAGAATTCGATTACCACGAATTCTCGATTATCGTATCTCCAGTTCTCGATTATCACGTCTCAGGTTCTCGATTACCCTATTCCGAGTACTCGAGCAACTTTGTGAGAACTCGAGCGATCAGCTGCTCGAGTTCTCGCTTTGTGAACTTCTCGAGATATTCAGTTCTCAAAATGTCAATCGCTAGAGCAGTGTATTTCTCGAGTGATTTGATAATCGAATGAACTTCTCAATATAGTTGACTTCTGAAGTGATTCAGTTGTGCAGGGGCATCTGTCATTTAGGGAGTCGGAGGGCTGGCTTTGAAAAGTTAATGATTTTACTTATGAATGAGCATGGTTTTTGTTGTCTTCCTGAAAAAAATTGCATTGAGTAAATACCCTTTGACCCTTCCCCCAGAAAAATTTGGAATAACGGGCTGCGCTGATGTGCCTGAGGAGTATGTAATGACGCAGACTGCACCATTGAAATTCTTAATGGCTTTTAGTCTTTTTTTAGGGAGTATCCTTCTTGAAAGGGGAGGGTCCCTAATTTTAAAAGGTGTTCCAGTACACTTGAGGAATAGATATCTCTGCGATCTAAATGGTGTTATGGTTAAATATTTTCCTCTCGAATGTTTCATTCAAATAGTGTTATAATTGAATGTATGCTGTTGAATGTTCGATTATCAAATGATTCTTTGGGATGATTTGATAGTCTAGTGATATGTTTTGAGCGAAATGTGTTAATGAACACATGGATGGGTCTGTGTGTGAACGCCCTGGTAGGGGGAATGGTTGTGTGTCCCGGTGGTGGAAGTAAAGATTAGGGGGCGCTAATAAGGTTGTAACTTAAGAGGTATTAACAGGGTGTCCGCTCATATGGAAAGTCATGGATTTCGACTGTAATTGAAAATGGTCATGGAAAGTCATGATTTTCAACAAAAAATGGTCAAAGGGGGGCATGCTAAAACTCCCATAGTTCCTTGCGCGCCTAGGCAAATGTTGGTATGAGTTACTTTCGGCTATTCCTCCGCATTCGTCTTGTAATAGAAACACAGAAAAGTTTCGATGCTCTTTTAGATCTTCCACGAGATTTTTTTTTTTGGTAAAAGTTTTATGTGAATATTTTTTTTAAAACATCAATATATTTTTACCATAGACGTACTAGGTTCAGTAATATTTTTAATACTCTTTCTGTCACGAGTCCAATTGAAATAACTGAATGTTTCACCCATCAGTACAGTAAGCTTTGAGCGTGAATCGCTATTTTCTACTAATACCAAATAAATAAAGGGATTTCCAATCTGAAATGTGCATTTGTCTAAGTACAGATACATATGCATGAATATTAGAAAACTTGTTTTTTTTTTTCCCTTTAAATTAAATTTTATACATATTGTTTTTTACTGCTAGCGCCGAAGAAAATTAAAAATTCAGGTTAGAAAAGATTAACATCGGTGTTTGCATTTCATGCTTTTTTGATGTCTATGTTTAATATTTTAAGGGGAAAAAAAAGGCATGGTCACATCAAAACTGAGTATTAATTGTTATGATGATAGTAAGAGCATACTGCTTACAAGGTCCGTTACGTTTTGAAGTTTTCTATTGAGTGTAAATTGAAATGGTTAAGATTGGATATGATTTTTTTTATCTACAATACGCAGATAAAATAAGTAGTAAATACCACTTCTACTCCACCTCAGATGTGTACATATATGTTTCAAATCATAGTTAGTTTCATAGTAGTTTTTTTTTTTTTTTCATTTTAATTTGTTTATTCATTCGCATTATTTACAGGGTTCGTACGCTCCGGGAATTCCGGGAAAACCGGGAATTGTCAGGGAAAATGACACTGTCAAAAATGTCAGGGAAAAGTCAGGGAGTTTTCAAATTTTGTCCTCCAAAAATTTTTTTCCATTTTTTTTCTCAAGGAATTAAGTACCATGAGATCTAGTCTTCGTTTTTATTGTGATTTCACGAAAAAAATTGTAAATTTTTATCTAAACCGACGCTGGCACTTAAAAACTGCGATCGAGAAATTAACGTTTTTTTTTTCACAACGAAAAATGCGCCAAAAGAGCGAAGTTTTTCTTGCATGGAGTCAGTGAGGGGAACGCATTTCTTTCTACTGCCTTAAGTTTTAGATGGGTTGCCACAACATTCTATTCGGTTCAGGGTTCGTACGCTCCGGGAAAACTTGGAATTATCATGGAAAATAACATAGTCAAAAATGTCAGGGAATTTTCCAAATGTGTCCCCAAAATTTTTCTTTTCCCAATTTTTTCCCAGGGAATTTGGTTTTATGAGATCTAATCTTCATTTTTATCGATGTATTTAAAAAAAATTGTAACAATTTTAAAGCAATGAAAAAAGTGGCGACCCAAAAAATCTTCAGCAGCCGCCATTTTTGGCTCTCAGTAGTTCCCAAGGGGAAAAAAATCAGGTGAACAGCAATTATCACAAACTCAAAAGGAGAGAAGACAATTTACTGCTTCGGAAGCACAACCTGTAGATGGGAAGGTCGATCGGGGAAAATAGTTTTTTTTTTTTTGATCGGAAAATCATTTCATCTACGTGTGAAACGTAGTCGCCATCTTTGGTCATTCACAAGATGGATGTAGATACAATCCTAAAATGCCTAAGTTTCTAAAAACAAAGCAGAATTGGATGTTTTCTTTAATTGAAAACTGATGAAAATAACAAAAAATGGTCTACAAATTGTTTTTCTATTGTTATTTAAAATAATTTTCTTGAGAAATGAAAAATTTTGTTCTTAAAACTTAATCTTATCCTCACTGCCTCGGACGCAAATGTGAGAAAAACTTTTCAATGAATTGTAGTTTCATGAAGATTAATTATTTTTTAATTGTCTTCATGCGACAAATTAAAAAAGGTATTTCTTATTTTTGGGCATACCCGCCATATTTGGTCATTCCCAAGATGGAAGTACACAAGACTTTTTAAATGCCTAAGTTCCCGAAAACGGCATTGGATGTTAATTGCAATGCAAACTATTGAAAACAACACAAATTGTGCCTTTTTTTCCGGATAATTTGTAATTATTTTCTGGAAAAATGCCAAATTTAATCTTTATAACATTTTTTTGTTTTAATTGATTTAGACTCTTATGTGCTAAATACTGACTATTTTGCTTTTATTATTATCCTTTTAAGGATTATTAATTATTTATTACTACTTTTATACTACAAATCCAAAAATCTACTTATTATTTTAAATTTTTCACTTTGTCGCCATATTTGATCGTTTGCACAATGGAAGTAGACTTAAACTTCCAGAAACAGAATTGGATGTTTATATCAATGAGTAACATTGAAAATAACATTAAAATGTGCAAAAAGTTGTGAATTTTTGAAAATTAACTAATACTTTCTGGAAAAGAAAATTTGAAATTTTAATGTAAGCGTCCTTTAATATGTGGAAAAAAAAAGATTATTGGCATTGGACTATGATCGGCGGATGTTGATTTTTGTTACTATGCATTACATGGTATGCCAATTGATGCAACAAGTTAACTATATTTATACTAAAATTTAGCTTTGCATTTTGCTCAATATGTTTTGTGTAACCTACTTATAAGAAAATAAAAAGTATTGTAAACCAAAAGCGGATGCTAAAGGTTGCTGCAGGACTACAGCAAAACGCTATAATATTACGCGTGACATCAAAAAAAAAAAAGGTAAAATAAGTTGAAAGTACTCTGTTTTCAACAAATAGTAAACAAATTAAAACAATTTTGAACAAAATGTTTAAAAAAAACTTAAAATTTTGACAGAGAAAACAAAGGAAAAAAAATCCAAGTTTTTTTTTTTTTTTTTTTTTAATCTAAGGGGAGAAGTTTCAGTTCTTCTGCATTGCTACTTTAAACAATTTTAATTATTTTGAAAATATTACTATTTAAACTTAAATTTTTAATGAAGCGAGTAACCTGGAATTTTCTAAAAAACAACCTGGAAAACCTGGAAAAGTCAGGGAACTTTTTTTAACCAAAAGTGTATGAACCCTGAATTTAGTATGAATATAACAGGTGTCTGATTTAATTGTTTATATCAATAATTTTAATTAATATCTAAATAATTCTATTAACTTCAAAGTTAAAATTTAAAGGAAGTATTTATCATTTATATTAGTATTTGGAAATTTCTTATTTTAGTTTACATACATATTAAGTTCATTTTCTTAAATAACTGAAATCCCAATCAGAAACATTTTTATCTGTTTAAATTATTTTTTGCCTGTCTTTAGTTCATAGTCTTAGTTATAAATTAGCCTTTTTGGGGATTGAATAATTTAATTTTTAATAAAAATTTAAAAGCATAAATATAAAGTAAATAAGTCTTTAATAAGGCATAAAAATCATATCTTATTCATCCAAATCATATCGTTCATATCTAGTTCTTTTTCAATTTGTTATACAATAAAGTTGTCATTCTATCTTCTATTGTTAAATTTTGCACATTTAATGGGGGGAAAAATAGTAATTTGAATAAAAACGATTAATAGTTATTGAAATTATGTACAGTTTGCTGTGTGTATGTGTATGAAAAAGAAAATGAAATCTTTGACAAATATGAGAGCGGTAACGTTGTTAGGCTTTTTTACACATTACAGTTTGACCATCAACAAGAGAAACGTACATTCAGCAAAAAATTAAGCTGCAGCATATGAATGTATTCTAGATTAAAATATTGCAGTTTTGAACGTCGAAATAAAGATATAAATAGTTTTATAAATAAATAATTACTAAATAGTTGTTCTTTATAATGAGAAAATATGCAACTAAAACATAAGGATATTTTACGCTAACTGTAGAATTATGGAAATCTCACCTTTTTTTTTTAATTTGATAGTTTTAACCAAGTTGTCTGGGTTCTTACCATCATTTAAGTACTATCTATACTTCGTGGTATTTAATTCAGCTTTGGATCCCTGTTTTAATCTCCATAACTTTTAGTTTTTCTTTCAAACTTGAAACATCAATCTTTTTATTTGTTATACATTCACTTCAAAATTGATTTAGCTCTAGAGATAATTATATTTCTTCGTGCGCGCTCTCAAGCACATTAACGGAATGACCGGAAGTAAAGAATACCAACTGTACGTGTTGCGCCATTAGTGACAAAGTTTGTCCCAAGTATGCCCCAGTCATGGAAACTGACAGGGTCGGATTTGGAAGTGTGGAGGCCCCGGGGCAACGAAGGAGTGGAAGCTCCTAATCAGGGTTCGAAAAAATGATCATATTTTCGAAAATATCCGATACTTTGATATATATCCGAATATTTTGATATACTATATGTCAGCGTTCGAAATTACTGCTGGTCCACTGGTCCCAGACCAGTGAAACTTGCCTAGGACCACTACAATAAAAGAATCAATGGTCCTTGGGACCACCAATCTTTTTCAAATAGCTTTTCATAATTTTAAGTCGCACATCCACATTTTACTCATTATATAGTACAAGGGGATGGGGTGGAGTTCGATAACGCCCTGAAACTAAGTAAAAATAGTCATATTAAATTATCAAACTTTTGGTAGCCTATTTTAAAGGCTGCTAATGAAATTGGTTTTCGGACTGCATGCACGCGCACACACACACACTTGGGTATTTAATATTCCATATTTAAATGTTTCATAGCCAAGGAAAATTTACTCTTTGCTTACTTGTTAGTTTTAGTGTAAGTTTAAATCCGACCAGTGGTGTTATCTGTGGACCAGTATATATTCAAGTTGACTGGTCCGAAGGACCAGTAAGATTTTTTACTGATTTCTAACGCTGTATGTATATATCCGATATTTTCGACCCGTGAAAGTTAGGATATTTTGTAAAAATTTTATTGTGGGGACCCTGGGGCAGTAGCCCTGCCTGCCCTCCCCTAAATCCAGCCCTGGAAACTGACATCTATCTAGTCATGGATTTTGGGTTCAAGAACATGTATATTTATTGAATTCTGCAAATTAGGGGCTAAATTTACACGTCCTAGCCATTTCTTAAGTTTTTACCCGGCAGTCCCGATTTTTCACACATTTCGAAATCTGATTGCAGCTGCTTCTATAATACTCGCTTGTTTTTCATAACGATGTTATTGTACCGTTTGGGCGTTCATAATCTTGTATTAAGCAGTATTTTCAATCCTCCTTATAAGTCTAATTGTATAGTTGAGGACTTTAAGACTTGGGTAGTTCTTCTCAAAAGGGGGAAACAAAAAAGTTAATTCTGAGATATTTTTAAAATTTTGAAATTTGACATCAATTTTGTTTTTTTTACATAGTATGTACACCTAGAACATCATAAACATAAAAAGACAGCAGGTATGTATAAAAATTAATAAATAGCAAATTTAATGATCGGTCTGTAGGCAATAGATTCTGGACATAGTTGTCCAGTAGTTTTGGAGTAGATTGTGGATATCATCATAATGTAAGTTTCAGTTTTTGAGCTTTTCCAATGAAAATTTTATCTATTTTTAAATTCTGCAGGGGTCGAAGTAGTCCTATATATCCTGTATTTCCTATATTTTCAAAAAAAGCATCAAAACCGTCCTATATTTCCTATATTTTTGGAAAATGTCCTATATTTCCTATATTCCCGTTTTTTACCCTATATATCTTTGAAAAAGAACAGTAAATAAACTTTCTGACATCGGATTTTTCGCTGCAATATAGCTGAAAGTACGTCCTCAAACAAATTTCTAATTAAAAAAACGAAACTGACTAAATACTGCTACAGGCATCTTCACTCATTGGCTACAGCAATGTAACGTCACTATAGTGGGTGGAGTTTCGAGAACTGAGTCTGAAGTTGGTTTTAGAATTTTACGTTTGGGGGGGGGAGCAACAGCCGTTTGTTTTGTTTTCCATCATGGTTTTCGTTTTCGTTGGTAGGTTTTTGTTTTCAGTGCATTTTCTGATCGGAATGTTCTTATATTCTTTTTGCAATCTTTTCTTTTTGTGGAATTTTGGGATCGTGGAATGTTAGTTCCTTATGATGTTAAAACATAGTTTGTTGTAATAAGTGGAATTATAATGGCAAAATCGCATCGCTTAACAAAATTTCTTGTGGATTGGTTGGACCGGGAGGACATTAATAGTACAAATTTTGGTGCATGGTGCACTAAAGGAAAAGATGATTTTACCACTTTTTGCCATTTTTGCAACCGTTCAGTGCCCATAAGCAATAGTGGATTTTTGCAATTGAGGCAGCCTGCTGAAACATTCAAGCATCAAGAAAACTCTGAAAAACGTCAGAAGAATCCTTCTCAAGTTCTTTGTTCTTACTACAAGTGGTAAAGGGTTCAGTTTAGATATAAAATCAAAGAACAGTGGAATTAGTACTTGGGTCATGAGTGAGGAAGAAATAATAAAATTATCTTTGTTCAAATTTTGTTTAGTTATTTAGTCTATAAAGTACACTGTTTTTTCAAAAATTATTCTTTCAACTACAGGAAAGTCATTTCAGATGTAAGTTATAATTTTGTTTGAGGATTTTTTTTAAACAAAATCATTGATAAGAATAACTAAATAATATATGATATGTATTATTTCTTTTTTCATAGCAAAATTATTCGTATAATGTGTCCTATATTTGTCCTATATTTTTTGTGGAAAATGTCCTATATGTGACAAGTTGATCACTTCTACCCCTGATTCTGCAATGCAAAATACTGGAAAAAAATTTAAAGTACTTGAATGACTTTATATACTAGTCTTTAAATAATAAAATTTTATTACCACCGTTTTGGTTACTTAAATGCGTTTGTTACGATCGAAACTTGTGTTTCTACTGTTTTATGTAATGTTCAATGCATAATGTATTAATTGTGCAAAATACCAATGGATTGAAGAAATTAACATTATAATAGCCTTTTTTTATCAAGAGGGTCATTCCATAGTGACTAACGTAACATTCGCAGCTGATTTTCAAACTCTTTTTACTTACACCGGGAGTAAAAATAAATGTGTTTTGGTTTAATATACAGATTTAAAATGTACAAGGTGACTATTTTTCATTTCTACCAAGAATTTGAAGCAAAATAAGCGCTGGCAGGTGTTTTTTCACCAAAAAAGGCATCGTGACTAACGTAACATTTTTGCAACCCTGAGAAACAATGCTTATGTTACGAGGCAAATTTTTCTGAAACTTACGCAGGCATTTAAAATTCGCGGATATATTTGTAAGAGGTAAACAATCTATTTTCAAAAATGTACTACAGATTTGTTACAGATGAATCTTTTTTGGCCCTTAATGGTACTTTTACGAAAAACTGTGTGTGACTAACGTAACCATCGAATAACAAGCAATGAATGCATATAAAAAACTTTTTTAAATTAATTTCTTGCTCTTATATTACTTTTACACTTTTTAAGAACCTTCTCTGTGTTGCATTGTGGTTCTTTCTTTACTTTTTTTCTATATTAGTGTAAGAAATTGAATGGAGGGATTCAGTTCAATTAACTCAATTTGAATGTGCGAAAAAAATAAACAAATAAAAAAACTGCTTTTACAAACTGAATAACATCATTCTTGGGCTAATTAAATCCTAAATATCTCTCTTTTAAAAAATTAACTTTATGCAAATTGATAGTTTCACCGACTTCTAGTATTCTACCGATATACTAGTTATCGTCATAAGAAATTCCGTAGTACTTTTCAATGGCATTTTATTTTTTAAGGTTTACTGATTCATCGAACGAATAGTGTTGTGCATGCTTTTGAATTTTTCCTGAGCCAAGCTGCTCCAAAGTCACTATTTTCCTGTGCCTGAGATTGCTCCAAAACTAACGCGGATCCAACAGGGGGGGGGGGTCATGACCCCCCCCCCTAGCCAGACCAAACATTACACAACAGGGTCTTTTTAATCTTCCTGTTACTGAATTTTTCAAAGGAGAAATTGAGGACCACCCAGTTTGTGAACAAATTTAAATTATATCCAAGCACAAAATTATGGGGGGGGGGCAAGTGTGGGTCAAGGGGGAGGTTATGGGGTCATGACCCCCCCCCCCTAGCTAGACCAAACATAGCCCAACAGAGCCTTTTTTATTTTCAAGTAACAGATTTTTTCGAAAGAGAAATTGAGGATCATCCACTTTATGAACAAATTGAAATTATATGCAAGTGTAAAATTAAGGGGGGAGGGGCAAGTGTGGATCCAAGGGGGGGGGGGTCAGGGTGATCATGAGCCTACTTCCCTTAACCAGACCAAACATTACCCACCAGATCCCTTTTATTCTTCCAGTTACAGATTTTTTCGAAGGAGAAATTGAGGATCACCCCAGTTTGTATAAAAAATTTAATTATATCCAAGCGCAAAATTTATGGAGGGGAAAAGCGTGTGTCCAAGAGGGGGGGATCATGAGGGTCATGACCCCACCCCCCTTAACCAAACCAAACATTACCCACCAGATCCTTTTTAATCTTCCAGTTACAGATTTTTTTCGAAAGAGAAATTGAGGATCACCCAGTTTGTGTACAAATTTAAATTATATCCAAGCGCAAAAATAGGAGGTGGAGGAAGCGTTTTTGTATTTAAATTAGAAAGATTTTCGTGCTGAGAGCTCTGGCTTTAAGCAGTTTGAAGCAGCATATTGCAGTTATATATAGACTGCAATGCATATCTCAACACAAAATACCTGGTACCTCTAAGAAACGAAACAATGTAGAGGCTTTGCTTAAAAAAAATAAAGAGGGGGGTGGGGCAGAGGTTAAAGTAACAGATCATTGCTAAACCTCTAATCTATATTTGCACATAAACAATTAATGTTCACAATGTGAACTGGACTTTTTTCTTGAACTCCACACCGATTCATATGGGCAAAAAGACGAGTGGTGCAAGGCGCATGTTTTTTGGACATGATATTGAGTGAACGCTCTACTCGCTAGACCTCAATCCCGGTATGGCCTATTTAGGAGTCGAAGGTCTACCCTAAACTATACGTAAGTTAGAACTCTGTAAACCAATTGCTTTATAGGGAATAAGATTGATTAAAGGACTTGTGGCCCTTGAATGAAAATTTCAATAAGCAGTTGCATCTCTGTATTACTGCAAAAGGAAGCTAGTTTGAAACCAATTACATTTATTGATTGCTAAAGGTCTACTCATATTATTATTTTTTGTGTTTTGTTAATTTATTCATTTTTAATAAAGTTGCATGGAAAACTGCTTGCCCTTTTTTTTTTCCGCACCCTATACATTTAATTTGCACAGTCAGCAGAAACATAGTTTTGTGGTTGATGTTATGCTTGTTTGTTTTATGAAGAAGGAAAATAAATTCTGCACTAACATTATTGGTTTGAGCTTTTTTGCAAAAAGTATTGTTAAACGTTTTTTGATCTATATGAAAATTATATTATCATACAAAAACATGCATTAAGGTTAGACAGTATTTTAACATAAAACGGGGGTCGGGGGGTAATTATATCTGAATTTAAGTGGGAAAAATTTCGAATCACTTTTTGCTGAAAATTTCAATTAAAACCCCGAAAAGTTGAAAAAATTAATTTTTTCTTTTTTCAATTTTTCCGAAGTGGAAATTTACTTCTTCGGAAAAAACGTTTTTTTTTCCCGTTTTTTTCGGAAATTTTCCGTTTTTTTCCGACTGTTTTCATCTTTACTTCAGACAAAAGTATTTCAAGTACTATTCAATTTATTCATAAACAGCTTTTAAATTATACACAAGAAGGTTCTGCTTTAGTTAATGAAGATTATTATGTATAATTCCTTTAATTTTAACTGGAGTTAATTTTGCTTCTGATCGAGCTAAAAATTTACTGTTGTTTCTACAATCCAAATTACAATTACAAATGATTAATAAACCAGAAGAAGCCACTACAAGTCATGGAACTGTACTTGATGCAGTCTTTGCAAGATTTTCAGATAACATACAATACAAAAATTTTGTTGCTTATTATACCTACCATAAGCCAATTGTTACTTTCATAGGATTAAATAATTATAATGATTTAATCCTATGGAAGTTATCACTTCTGCTGAGCGTCCGGTGGTGCACATTTTTATTTTTTTATTTTTACGGAACTTTGTGTTTGGCGACAAAGCAAAATTGGATATTTATTTAACGGCAAACTAATGAAAATAAAGTGAAATGTGCTGTAAATCTTTTTTTTTTTCGATTATTTTAAATTTTTCTTGAGAAATGAAAAACTTAATATTTAAAAATCCATCTTATCCTCATTGCTTTGGTCGCTAATGTGCTAAAACTATAGCAATTCCAATAAATTGGTTTTATGAGGATTTTTTTAATTATTTTCTTGCTACTAGTTAAAATCTAGATCGGTGTAGTGCCAATACAAGACTTTTAAGTGCCTAAGTTTTCAAAAACGGAATTGGAAGTTTATTGCTATGAAAACTATTGAAAATACCACAAAATGTGCTGGAATTTCTTTTTTATTAATACTTATTTTCTTTTAAAATCCAACTTTTTTATCTTAAAATAATATTCTGAAGGTTAATTTTTTTAATCTTCATTGCGTTGGACGCCAATGTGCTGAAAACTGACTATTCATCTGAATTGCAGTTTTTTGAGGATTTTTAATTTTTTACAATTACTTTTATGCATCAAATTAAAAAATCTATCTTAAATTTTTCGGGTTTTCGCCATTTTGGGTCATTCTTAAAGATTGGTGTAGAGTGGATTATTAATTGCCTAAATTTACATAAACAGAATTTTTGATGCTTATCTGAAAGCAAACTCTTGAAAATAACATAAAGGTGTCATAAATCATGTTTTTTTTTCTTTTAATTAATTTCGTGAAAAGTGAAATTTTATCGGAACAATTGCATTTGATCCTCATCGCTTTGGAGGCTTTACTATGAACTTAAAAAACTATTTCATCTAAAATGGAGTTTCCTGCTGACTTCTCATTTATTTATTGTAAAATAATTCAAAAACCTATTTTAACTTAAATTTTCCAAAATGCATGTTTTTGTAAACAAGTGCAAGGTTCTATTTATTTATTTTTTTTATGAAAGTAGTAAAAACTAACCCCCCCCCCCTCCCTCACTTTTTGTACTTCAAAACTTGGTGACAGTGGTGGCTACTAAGTTTTTTCCGGTTTGGTTTATTTTAAACCAAAGTGGAATTAGTCACTAATATTTCAGCTGATTTATTTTGCTTTAATGACCAAAAATTTCTAAATCAAATATATATTGTACTGGGTGTCCTTGAAAGTCATGGGAAATCGTGGATTTCAACTATGATCGAATATGGTACTGAAAAGTCAGGATTTTCAGGAAAAAAATGCTCAAAAAGTATCATATCAGAGATTTTTCTGAGAAAAAAAAACATTGTTTAACTTACATACATTTAAATTTTTAACTTACATACCTGAAAACGATTTTCCAGAAAAGAAAAAAAAAATTCACAATCGTTTCTCTTTTACAAAAATAAAGAAAATTCACAAAAATATTTTGCTTTTTCACAAAATGGGGACTCAAAAAATAAAACCTGGACTGACCCCTGATATTACTGTGTGATGTGACTTTGATTTTAGCATTGCACATGGAAAGATAATGCACATGTTTTAACAACTTATAAAACTTAAGGTTCAGCTTTTACTGGATCGTCAAGTGATAACATAATTAGAGCAGAACATTTATTCACGAATTTCATTCTGGAGCACAGCTTGCCCATCGCAATATCGGATCATGCAAAACCTTTCATTAAAAGTATGTTCCCGGGTTTGGAGGTAGCAAAGAAAGTACGGTTGTGCTCGGGCAGAAACAACTGCTATAAAAAACTGCTTATTGGGGAACATTGCTCAAGCTATCCCAAGGTATACAGCATAATAAATAAGTGTTTGAACTTTTTTCTTGAATGAGAGTGAGAACCCCGGAACGACCATGTACAAAATGCAATGCAAAAATTTAACTGCGTAAAATGCATTCGATAAATTCCTCCAACTGCCATAAAGAACAAAGACAGGAGTCAAAGCTCTTATCACTTTTCTCTTCCTACCTTCCCCCCCAAAAAAATAAAACTGGCCACCGATTTCACCCGTTCTCAGTTTGACCTTGAAGCACGTGTGAATACATCATCTGAAAAATCGTTTTAGATACATGCGCCGCAAATTAGAACAGCTGACCTCAGCAGTGAAGGAAAATCGTTTGTGGCAACCCTTCCCAAAGGGGAAAAATATTCTATCAAGTAACCCTCCTTCCTCTTCTTATATAGCCTTTATTCTAACTCCCACTCCAGCTGTTCTTCGATAATTACCATAGAGTTTGCAAAACATGACCGTAGCTTACGCTTTATACCAAACAAAACGTCTTCAATTTGGACTTTCGGTGTGCATTTCATTAAACATCGCCCTAAATTTTACAAAAGTGGGTTTTTCTGAAAATGTAGGAGTTCCGGTATTTTGGAAGATGAAGATACCGGAACACAATCACCCCTGGCAACATGCCCTTTCTGGAAAAAATTCTTTTAAAATTTTGGAAACGACCCCATTCTGCTACTGGAGTCAACACTCAACATATTTTATTTTTAAATTCCTCATTCCTCTACTGCCATGGGCAGGTAAAGGCAGTATTTGTAGAAATGAGTTTTTGAGATTCTTGGAAGAAACAAGTTTTGATTTCCACACTAAAAATAGCGAAATGTTGGAATTAGAACATTCTTTTCAGTGGAAACCAAATAAGGAAGCTTGTACTATAAAGCTACAATAGATAACAAAAAATTTAAAAAATTGCAGTTAGTTTTTTACCTGCCCAAGGCAGTATAAAGCGATGTATTTATTTTTAACTCTTTGAGAAATGGTTTTGTGTTGTATTTCAATATTGGAATTTGAACGTAAAGAAAAAAACGCAAACAAAATTTTTTTTACTCAAAGCCAATAAATTTCACTCTAAGTATTAGTCCAGTTGCATACTTAAGGAAAAAGACCCTCCGTGGGAAATTTCGTGAGGAAATTATGAGACCAATTCTAATACATTCCTTATGGCCTATATAACTATGCCTCACCGGGTGTTTTGCTTGAATTTGTGTCAGACGGCCTGTGTGACGTCATTAATCCAAGATGGCCGCTGCACTAGATATTAATGAAAATTTTCGGTTTTAACTGATTTTTAAGGCTTATTTTGTCATTTTTTCAACTAAAATAATATATTAAATATTTTAATACTATTATATTTCAAATTTGAAAACTAATTGCCAATTTAAAATAAGTTATTCATTTAGTTTCTTTTTTTTTTTTTTTTTTGCTTAGATGCAGATTTTTAGTAACCAGTAACAGTTAAAAAATATTTTGGAAAGCTTGTACGATAAAATCAAATTTATTATTCCAAAAAACCTGTAAAATAATTTGCATACACACGTTTCGGGGTTATAAGAAGCATTTTTTTTTTCAATACAGAAAAAAATTACAACTTCCGTTACTTAATATTAGATATAATGATAATTTTATTTATGTACTCAAGTAATGAATGATTGATTTCATCATCTAAACTCTGATTTTAATTCAAAATATAGATTCAAAGGTAAACAAACAGTTCTTACTTAAGGATCTGCATCTGAAATGTTATCGCTTTGTTGGCTATGATTTTCACAGAAGTCCTCATCATCTCCACACACAAAGTTCAGTGCATGAAATATTTTGAGATTTGCATTTACATGAAAAATTGAATTTTTCCTTTACGCAGCTGTATCGAACTAGTTTTAAAATGGACTCAGAAGCACAAAAAAGTGTACACATAACTGGAACATAGAAGTTGTCTTTCTCTTCTCATTCGAAGTCTGACGGTGATGTTGAATTCGGGTGCTGCTGGTCAGCAAGATGCCGTTCCAATTCCTGATAATGCGCTCTTAAAATGTAAGGGGACAAAGATGCTCTTGTAGGTGGCAATTTTTCATTTTGAGTCTCCTGCTTGGAAAACATGGACCAAAGAAATTCTCCAATATCATAAATCTTTGTCAGCGGCACATATACAGAACTAAAGGCTTCTTTCAATAACAATTTTATCATTTGTACCGAATTCTTCAGTTGACCCCCAGATTAGTCAGAGCGTCGAGAGTATCTTTGTCAGCCGTCTTATAAATTTTCCAAAAGAAGGTTTTCCCTTCTTAGCAAGTCAGCTTGTTATATGACAGAGCATAGAGTCATAATATTCCTCTTGTTTTATCTAGTCCTAATGCGGTCATAATACTGGTCATTCTTCGGTTGCTACCTGCCCCAGTCAAAAATGTGCATGGACAGTGAAATGATTTTAACCAGAACAATGCTAGCAAAAATACATCGGTGTCAAGCGAATATGTATGAGTACTGGTTGCTCTTTCTCTAGAAGCATGAAAATAGTCCAGTACTACTTTAACACCCGCCTCTCCATGACGGCTTTGCAGTACAGTCACATCACCTTTTAATGATGATTTAGCTTCATTTCTCCAGCTAACGATTAGGTTTTTTTTCAATGTTGCATGTGTATATTAACGCTTCATTCGCCAGATAAGCTGTTACGTTATTCTTTGTTTTTACTCGAGAAAGTAGGGTCTTCATGTGTACGTTTTTAATATTAGTACAATCGATTTTTTTGAACTCAATGGGTGTTAATGTACTTCTTTTTTCCGCATGGCAGATTGGCAGATTTTAGCGAGTTTTCAATGTATGTGTCAAACACTAAGTCTGTTTCACCATAATTTAAAAGAATTTCCTGGATCTTGTTATTAAATTCTGCAGCTAAATCATTACATGTTTTCACTTGCTTTGGTTTCTTCTATGATTGTAACTGTGCCATTCCATAAAGAACAGCAACACTGTAAGATTCTCTGTTCATTTGCTTCGGTATGCTTGAGTCTTTCATGGGGTTCGGCAAAATATCTTCGATGCTGATGTCTACATTTTCTGAGCCACATTCTTCTATAACCTTCATTAGTTTTGATTTGTTTTGGGACAATTTTATCTACCCATCCAGATTAAACGTAGAGTGTGGAACTGCCTAAAATTCACATGCTGTTTTTAAATCAATATCTGCTCGACTCCTCGATACAACTATCAGAAGTTTAAATAACGATCGACTTTTAACTGTACAACAGTGCCAGCTATATTTGTTGCAACTTTCTTCGTGCTATTTTTATATAGATGTAGCTTTTCTTTTTTCATTGGGGCCAATAAATTCGTGTTTTCAGTTTTAATTCCTTCTCGTTTGAAAATGGCGTACATGTCATGGCCTTTGCTTAAAATGCCTTAAATACATCTGTTTGTACGGTTTCATTATGTTCAGACTTTGTTGTGTTAATAAGTTCACTTCCCTCATATATTATAGGGCTTGTTGATACTCTGATGGCACTATATATACATATATATTGCACATCTTCATGTAGTCACTTTCCTTTTGAACCTGTCAAATGATAATGTTTACTCTTTAACGCTAAACTATTTTTCTATTGAGTTATGTATTCACTATTCTACCAATTACTTTCATACACCTTTTCTCTTTCTCCAAAGCTTCGTCTGACCCTAAAGCACAAAAACGGTACAAAAGAATTTTTAACAGCCCAATTGCCTTCCATGAATTCATTCCCAAGATTTTGTTGCTTTGCTTTAAGACGCTTCATATTAGTCAAGTACCATGATATCATACTTGCATAATTTGTTAAATTCAAAGCAAAGAAATAGGGAACGAAACTTTTGAATGAAGAAATGCGTAATTCCCAATTTCCTGATCTAACAGACCGTATAAAAGTGACATGGTATCCATCATATACATGTATAACAAAGCAAGTTTAAATGTTTGTCTTCCAATTGATTCTGTGTCCTCAAATCTTTCATTTTTTCATGTATTTTAGAATCTAGTAATATCTGCATTATATTTGAGGAAAGTTCTTTTGTTTCATCATACTTTTTTCCTTGAAAGCAATTAATCTTTGCACTCTATCATCGCATTGAAATTTCATTTCTTCATTGTGTATATAAAAAGCACCGAGGGTAACATTTAAATAGTGCAACCCTTAATGCAGAATGTGCTTCTGTAGCCCGTCTAACACACTTTCCTGCAAGAATTTTTGACCCTACGAAACTACGATTCACTGTTTAACTCGGTCAAATTGTCGTCAAGACCTGTACAAGTTTTTGTTTGACAGGGCAAGTTTTAAAACTGGTTTGTATAATATAATATCCATGGTGATTACTATTGGTAAATTTTCCCCTAAAATATATTTAGTTACATGTACCAGTTTCTGCAATGAACGTAAGCTGCGTTGATGAAATGAAACGTGCGTTCTAAAAGATGCAAGAAAAGCTGCTAAGGCGTAGTTATACAGGTTATAAGGAATTCTGTTGGGACGATTATACATTCGAACATAGTTAAAACGGACTCAAATGGACTTTAAAAATGAATTTGTCTCAACAGTAGCTCGTTTTATTTGAAAAAAAAGTTTAAGTGTAAGTACAGTAGGACGGGGATCGCAAATATAGTTCGCTTTAGCAATAATTCGTTATAAGCGTGCCCGAATTAACGAGGTTCGACTGTATTAATGTTTAATGATTTTAGCCTGAAATTTAACAGTATTTTTAACTGTAAAAACTCATCCGAGGTACTTTTAAACTAGCTTAATCTGAATGCCAAAGCCAAAAATGAAGACTTCAGAATTTTTTTTTTAATGAGTTAGTAAACAAATAAATTAAGTATTTTACTTTCAATTTATAATAAGAAAAGTAATAGAATATTAATCAAGCAAATTCAACAGAAAATTATCACAAAATACCCAAAAATTGAGTCATAATTGCAAAAACTCCTTACAGCCGTCATCTTGGATTGATGACGTCATACAGGCCGTCTGACACAAATTCAAGCAAAACACCCGGTGAGGCATAGTTATGCAGGCCATAAGGAACATAATAGAATTGATCTCACAATTTCCTCACGAAATTTCCCACGGAATGTAGTATGCCCCCCCTACTATATGCTCATGTAATAATGTTTTCTATTTTAGGAAACAAAGAATAATCCCTTGAATTATAACAATTGGTTTGATTACTTGAGACTAATGGAAAGTGAAAGCAGTATTGAAGAAACAAGAGAGGTGTATGAAAGAGCAATTGCAAATGTGCCTATAAAGAAAGTAGGTATATTTTCTTTAATCTTGTTCTTTGAACTATTTTTTCCTTAAGAAAATGTTCTACAATAAGAAAAAATAAGGAGAAAACCTTACTGAAATGTAAATTTAATTTCAAATATGAATTTTCATTAAAAATGCTAAAAGTTAAAAATGGTTTAGAAACATCACATGCATATAAAAGTTTTTCCACATTGCATTTTCCCATTGTAGAGAAAAGAACAAAGATTACATGATGCGCACGGGTCATGGTTATATTTTGAAAATTGACTTTTTAACTTTTACGGTTTGCATCAGGGTTGGCAAAAACCCGGGTTTTTTTTTTTTTAAAGCCCATGGCATACCTGCCAACTCTACTGGATTTTCCGGGAGACTCCCGGATTTTTGACATTTCTCCCGGTCTCCCGATTTTTATTGAAAATCTCCCGGTTTTTCTTAATCTCTAAAAATATCCCTCCGTTTCGGGATTTTCTCAAAAAAGGAAAAAATAAACCATTTTAAAATAAATTTTTACATCGTTTTAGCGCTTTTACTCCATGGTTTGAAAGTTTCCCACTCAATTTCAAACTTTAGCACATTGGAATCTGGCAACATCAGTTGTTTACATTTGCGATCTCGCTTCGCGCACTCATCGCTAAGCCTATGTTGCTTAATTACATTTCTTCCTTTACACAAAACGACCGCTCTTATCGGGCACTTTGCGGCCGAAAAAAAGTAGATTAAATCTTGTTGAATACCTGAAAAAACTTGTCTATGATTGAATTTTTACAGATAATTGAAACTCTTTTTTTCCCTAAATAACTTTTCATTGAAAAAGTATTACTTTAACTTTTATTCTTCCAATTAATATTTTCATTAATTAAACTCTGTGTATATGACTCAAGGAACTTGCATACGATTGTACTTTAAGAGATAATAAAAAATCCCTATTTTCCCCTCAATAACACGGAAAAAAGCGATATTGCGCTACATTAAAAAATCTACTGGATTTTTTTCTTTGAATGTTGGCAGGTATGCCATGGACCCAGGGTTTTTTTAAATAAAACCCAAAAAAAAAACCCAACTGAAGCTGGGTTTTTTAAAAGAAATGTGGGTTTTTTGTCTTTTTTGGGGGGAAATTGTGGGGTACTTGTAGCATATTGTAGCGTAAGTATATGGACAAAGCACAAAAATTGTCTTCAGGAAAAAAGAAGCTGGATAATTCAGCATTTTCTGAAGAAAAGTATAAAAGATGACGAAACCCACAAATGGTGAAGTTTCAGGTCTTTTAGTTTCCATAATTACCAACGGTTAAGGGAAATTTACTTCTCGAGTGATAAAATCTATTATTTGTTTGTTTGTTTTTAATTGCTACCTACATTTTTTTTTTTTTTTTTGCATTTTACTTTATTGTATTTCATTTTGTTATGCAAAACTACTGTAGAACCTCAAGTAGTTTAAATCCCTTTTTACTGAATTCCAGCTTAATCAAGACATTTCTTTGAATTTTATGTTGCCTGTTTTTCTATTTCTGTGTACGGAGTAAGATATATTAAACTTTTTCGTAAGATAATGAAAAAAATGCTGTACATCCTATTCTGTTTTCTATCCGCCCGTTTGTAAAATCTGTTAATTTCTTTAAAAAATATACCTTGTTTATTCGAGATTTGTGACATGTTGGTTTGCAGAAAATAATTCACATGAAAGCCTTTTAGCTAGAGTAGTTTCCTCTGTACAATCTACAAATATTGAGAAAATCGGACGTGACAGGACTTAGTCATGATAATTTGAGTTATTTATTGACACCAGTGAAAGAAAAAAGTTAAATATATTTATTTAAAATATTTGAAGTATTTTTTTAATGCTTTTAAGAGTTAAGAAAAATTATTAAAGTTCGAAATTCATTTTTTATGTTCATTGTCTGTGGTGAAGAACAAATAAAAAAAAAGTTTAAATTGTGAAAGTATTTAAGTTAATTAATTTTTTTGAAAACAACTTAGAAAATTTTAAAAAACCCAAAAGTGGGCTAAATAATGGGTTTTTTTCAAAAAAACCCATTGGGTCCAACCCAATTGGGTCCAATCTGGTCAACCCTGGTTTGCATGCATGGAATTGTGCAATCTTTTATGATCTGATCCTAGTGTAGTATCTTCCTCATAGTTTTCTAAATAGTCAAGCATACCAAAGCATGTTTTATTAAAATGCAAAGCCTGTATTTTCTACTTTTCCATGTGCAAAAACAAAAATGAAATTAATGTAATTGATATTGGGTATATGGCCTTTACTAGGACTCGACCGATGCATCGGCCAGGCCGATGCATCGGCCAGGCCGATGCATCGGCGCCGATGGTTCAACAATTTAGCCATCGGCATCGGCGGCCGATGCTAACTTGCAGGAAACATCGGCCTTAAAAACCATCGAAAAGCCGATGGAATTGGCCGATGTTTTTGAAAAAAAAAAAAGAAAAAAGGACCTTTGTTGTTTTACTTTTTAATACAAAGTAAAGGGAGTTATTGTTTTCATATAAAATTGTTTACTTAAATTTCAGTATGAATTTCTACTTTAGACACCCCTGAAAGAGTTTTTTTATACAACATTCAGGTACCAAATAAGTTAACTGTTGCGTTGCTTCTTGCGGCTGGATATACGTATGTATCTCTCATAATTCATACCTCAAAAATGATAAACTGTAGAAGGCTAAGTTTTCGCATGTGGGGTGTGCGTACAATCCAGTTGTGCACTTCACTTTTTGCTTTCGATCGGGTGTTCTGAAAAGCCTGTTTACTCATTTTTTGTGGCTATTAATTACTTATTTCAATGCAAAACTAATATAGCGTCTCAGACTAACGATCATTCGGTGATATATTGCCGAATTCAAGACCATGGAAACAAATATGAGATGGCGAAACCGGTTTTGTTTCATTTTGTTAGATTCCAGTTGAAACGACTGTAATTTTTAATTTTTCGATATTTGTAATATGAATCACAGTAATGCAGTCTTTTCTGTATTGCTTCGGCGGAGCTACACAATTGGGGCTCGTCGATATACATTTTGGGGCCCTATTTCTCTATCACAGAAGTTGTAAAACATTTATCATAAGCATTTTTGTAACTCCTAAGGTTCCCCTATGGTTATGGAGCCTCTCGCGCAATTGCAACATTTGCTATATTTTAAATCCGCCTTAGCACGTCAAAACAAACTCGGGTGCAAGTTTTAAAAGGGTTTTTCTACTCAATGTTTATGATTATTTTGAACTCTATTCTTTACGATTATTTTTTGTCTTTCCGAGAACACTTGCGTGCCCCTCCTCCAAATCGAACAATTTCTGAAATTAAACTCTAGTTGTACTTCTGAGTTGTTTAAAACTAACACCATTCATAAAATTAGAGATTTTTTTTCAAGCTTTATCTATTGTTGTCAGAAATTGATTAAAGACGTTTTGAATGGGAACATAATTCGGAAACCAAAGGGACTTTTGAATTTTTTCTTCGAAAGTGCTGAAGTAGATTCAGAAACTCTTCCGAGGCGTTGGTGATAGCGATTCTGTACTAAAAAAATGAGGCCAAAGTTTAATGTTGTGAGTCACTCTAAAATCAGAGGGTGACCCCCCTAACCCACCCTCGTCGTTCAATTTAAAAAAAAAGTCAATTGGTTACTAAACAGTCTCTTTGTTTTTCTTCCTTTATTTTTATTTTATTTATTTATTTATTTATTTTTTGCTGTTGTTCTTTCTCTGCCATCATACAGCAGTCAAAAAAGGAGAAGCATAACTACACCCTATACAGAGTGTACGTAGTACGATCCAAAAGTTCGGGGGACAAGCTGTGTAAAACCTTACCGAAAATAGTTCACATTACCTAAGCACATCCACCTTCAAAAGGGCACCTTGAGAGACTATGCACTTCTGCCAGTTTTCATATAATTCTTGGAAACACTCTTAGAAGCCATTTTTCGCTACCTTCTGTGATGCAGCTTTATCTTCCCCTGACGGAAGAAAGCGGCGTCCATGCAAATGTTTTTTTTTTTTTTTTGCTGGGAACAGGTAAAAGTCACACGGAGCTAAGTTCGACGAAACGTTATGTTATTTATTTGTCACATCAACGTTGGTAGAAGCGCATAGTCGTTCAAGGTGAGTATTTTGTAAATAGATGTACTTCGGTAATGTGAACTATTCAGGGTAAGGTTTTAAACAACTTGTCCTCGAACTTTTAGAGATACTACGTACGTATGAGTTTTCAACTTACTATTTCATAATGTTTTTGAGTGACGCAAGTTTACGCGCATGAAGCCATCACAAGAGAATTTGCGATAATTAACTAAGGAGGCGTTCAAAATAGATATTTCGGTCATCTATATGTTCTTAGGTACATATGCATGTATAGATGTGCCGAAAAAACTTGTGAAGTTTAAATTGGGTGATCGTAAAATAAAAATTTATGTCGAAATCTGATTTTTTTTTTTTTTTTTTTTTTGTGATTACAATTCCTTATTCGTAGAAAGGAAGTAAAGTGAAATGAATCAATGATCCTTTAAATCCCTGACAATCTTATCAATTCATTTCTGTTAGATTTTTTTTTTTTTTTTGCCATCGGCCAAAGGCATCGGCCATCGGCAATCGGCCATTTGGAGGAAAACAATCGGCCATCGGCCATCTTTGAACAATCGGCCAACAATCGGCATCGGCCCATCGGCCAAAAAATGCCATCGGTCGAGCCCTAGTCTTTACTAGTCAACCTGTTATGTGAGCAGCATTTCAGTAAAAAATATTGTGCTCCCCTAATTGTGTGTATATTTAAGTATGATAATGTTTGTTTGTGGAGTTAGCATTTTTACAGATTAAATGCATGAAGTTATGACATTCAGTTATTTGAGATGCAGACATTTTTTATTTTAGAATTTTAAAACTAAATTGAAAATAATGAAGGTGTTTGATTTTAGGAAAAAAGGTACTGGAGAAGGTATATTTATCTCTGGATAAATTATGCACTATATGAAGAGTTGAATGTGAAAGGTGTTGAAGAAGACAAAACAAGAGAAGTCTATTTGGCATGTTTGAATATCATACCTCACAAAGTATTTACATTTGCAAAGGTTTGGCTTTTGGCTGCAGAATATGAAATTAGAGAGAAAAATTTAATGGCTGCAAGAAAACTTTTGGTAATTTATTTTTAACTGTAGTTTCTTTCTCCTTATTTCTCCTTATTTCTAAAATTTGAGAGGGGGGGGGGAGAACAAAACGAATGAAATATGTGTAGTTTATCCAAAGACAATAAAGTTTTGCATAATACTGGACACTTCTGTAGAGATCAATGCTCCATAGAGATCAATGCTTTCGCGTTTTCACCCAGTCGAAAGAAAGTTGGTTATCATAGAAAACAACTTTAGAGGCGAGTTGACGATTCAATTTTGGCAGAAAAAAAGTTTTATACTGTGTGCAGCGAAAGTAACACAGGGGAAGTTTGTTGTATCAATAACAGGCTGTATATGAAGATACAAAGAGTAAAATTAAGATGTCTTTCTTTTTTTTTTGCTATTTTATTTATTTTATTTTTTTATTGCATATTTATTTTTATTGAATTCTTTCACTTTGTATTTATTTACTTTTTGAAGCGAGTGACGAGATGTATTTTTGTTACAATTGTTTAACTTATAAGTTTTATTTCTCTGATCACATTTTGTGATTTAATACATGACGACAAGTCATGTATTAAATTGCAATAAAGTTACAATCATGTCAAAGGTGTGAAACTAGCAGAAAGAAAAATATGTAAATATAATGTATTTAAGTTAGGGAAAGAGTTTGAAGAAACGTAGGCTTATAATCTGTCGATGGTTTGGGAAGGGTCATGACCTCCATGACCTTCCCTGTTCAATACCAAATGTTAATCGCGTAAGTAACAAAATAATTTAAACGTAGAATGGCTAAGTGCTTTGTATTCAGCTCAGACAAAATTATCGACAAAACTTGTCGACAACTGTCTTTTGAATGCATTTTCTTTTGCATCACCCTCTTTATACTCTCATTAAATATTTGTTGAATAGTAATTTGCATTTAATAATAAATATAGTTTAATAATAAATAATAAAGGGCTCGAATACGCTACCTTATGGTGATTAATAATACTACCGAAAAAGGTAAAACATTCCATTCCACGTTTTTTTGGGGGGTAAATTACAAGCTTCAGCCAGTTTATGGTGTGATGTAATTTCAGAAGAACAGAAAAGAAAGCTTCCCATAAACACGATAAAAAATTGTCATTCACAAAGCATCAAAGCAAGTTATAAGTT
The DNA here is from genome assembly GCF_026930045.1 of Uloborus diversus. Classification (NCBI taxonomy): domain Eukaryota; kingdom Metazoa; phylum Arthropoda; class Arachnida; order Araneae; family Uloboridae; genus Uloborus; species Uloborus diversus. The sequence goes on from NC_072739.1 coordinate 24,245,410, forward strand.
ACAGCATGTGTTTGTTTTACCTTTTTCATCCGCCATTAGACTGGCTTCAGTGCCCCCTATAGTTAATTGAAGTTGCGAATTGCGCTGTTGTCATTTTTGTTAAATTCATTGTGCGAATGTTAATTGATTTTCTTTTTAATTTGAAAGTCTCTTGGCGATTAACAATGTAGTTGTGGTTTATTTCGCAAAATATTTTAGATTTCAAAGGATTGCATTTAGGTTTTCAAAGGGTGTTCACGCATTTTAGTTAAAAAATATGATTACTGATTATTTAACATCAGATGGGGGAGGGGGTATTTTTTTAATTCTAGAAGTTTTTTTTCCTTTTCTCTGACGATAGCTTTTCTATCGTTAAATTTTTCATACAGAGTGCGGGATTTCTTTTTCCTCCTAGATGTACCGAGTTTTTTAATTGTGTTGTTTTTCTGCTGGGGAATTCAATTCTTTTTCGTACGGAATACGGGATATCCTTGTTGTCCTAGATGTACCGTGATTTTAATTGCAATTGCTTACCGCCATAGGCATCAAACTTGGCATAAAAACAGGGGGGAGCGGAGTAGATTTTTTTATTCAACCGACTTTCTTTAAATTCTTAGCACGGGCATCGCCGTGCGGTTACAGCTAGTATGTTAATATAGGCAAGTAAAATTCTGACACTTTCTTTTTGAAGCACATGATAATTTCAATCACAAGCAATTTTAATGAAGCATGTAAGCGAGCAAATAACAATCAGTAATGCCTGTTTAATTCTGTATGTCACTCCTCTTTCCTAAACACCCATATGATTTTTCATCCATTGTTAGATTAATCCAAATATTATTAGCATTTGCAATTGAAAAGTTCCCTTTCCGAACTAAATCAAGGGCACTAGCATAGGATTTTATTTTTTGAAATGATGAAATGAATTTTAATTTTTTAGTTTCTTAAATGGGTATTATTTAGTAATTACTTGAGTTATTTAAGTTTTTGCCAGTTTCTGCCTTTTTTTCCCCAATTATAACCAGTTTCTGTTACTGACACGGCAAAAACTAATTTCTGTCGGCAGAAAGCCAACCATGCTAAGCGGACTTTCTCTATTGAGACAAGGATCATTTTTCCAATTGCAGACATAGAAAAGATTCTATGCAGATCGCCAAAACTGATCTTTGCATAATATTTAGTCAATAAAAATCTATTTTGCAGTCTGAGAGGTTGAAGGTCAGCTTCATATAAAACAATGTCTCTTGGGCAGCTATTACAAATGCCAGTACAGTAGAAGACCGTTATAATGTACACCTTGGGACCAGAGCTTTTGCATTATACAGGTTATTGTGTTATATAGATCATTTCACAAAGTTTGAATCTAATATTCAAAATATATCTATATATTAGCACTTCAGAATGAGTTTTATCTGCAATGAGTGTTAAAGCACCAATATTACAATTAGTTATTCACGAATAAATATGTCCCACAATCAAAAGAAAGTGTATTATCCTGCTCTTCTGCTAGCTTCATGGTTTGCATAACAGCTGCATTTTCAAGAGCCATCTGATATTTTTTGTTTACTATGTGAACAAATATTCAATCTAAAAGCTTTGAATTAAGATGGATAGATGAAAAACTTTCAAGATTTAATTTGCTTAGCACTTTTTATGTTTGCAAAGAAAAACAGAAGGATTTTTTAAACTTCAAAAAAAAAAAGATTTAGGATCAGGGGTTAGAATAGTCCCACTGTAACCCATGCATGTCATAAGAGGCGACTAAAATGGGTACCCAGTGCCAGGGGGTATATCCTGGTGGGCAAATTCGTACTTCTCCTTTTGGTGCTTTTGGGTGCGCATTAGGGTGTCCCGAAAAAAAAATTTCCTTTTTTCTTAATGCAAGACCTGTCAAAATTTGCGAAATCGATCGTAAATTACAAAAATAATTTAAAAAATAGAATAAAACTATATCTTCAGGGCTCTACCGATCGTCAAAGTTTGAAAAATTGTCATTTTTATGGCAACTGAAAAAGAAGTACTGTGAATAAAGTTATAAATTTAGTGTGAAATAAAAGCTCGACAGCTGAAATAAAAAGATCGTGATTCGTAATATCAACACGAACAGAAAAAAAAAAAACATATGGTGATTACTACTGTAAATGCCTGTATGAGAATAACCCCCATTTTCGCAGTAGAATCGTCCACGAAGCTTGGCGTCACGTCTCGATTTGCATGCAACAATATGTTACTGACGACTTCGACTTTGTTTGGTTTCAACTTGCTAATTCCTTTTACTTGTTTCGAGGGCTTTCTTGGCTTGACTCACGGGTGTTTTCTTCGTAGTCAAAGTAATTTTAATGCAATAAAAGTACAGTTGCAATTGTTAGTGTTATATGCCGATTCTGTTAGTTTTAAGTAATGAGTTCGAGACGTAGTGAGACTACTTGTGCTATACTGGGACCCTACAAGGAACTTGATGATCGGCAGCTACCTACTGTAAAAGACGTCATAAAATTTATTTTATTTGTCAGGAGCGAACAGAAATGTATGCATAATGGAAAGGACCCTTCCAGTTCAGATATATATACAGGGTTCGTACTTCCTTAAAAAACCCTTAAGAAACCCTTAATTTCATCAAGCAAAATTAAGGTCCCTAAAAAACCCTTAAAAAGTCCTTAATTTTCTGAAAATTTCCTTAATATTTTAACCACTGTATCAAGTTTGGTCCCCTTTTTCTTATTTTTTTCGTTTTTACCCCTTCAAATCTTTATAATCCGCGATATGTGCCGAAAACGTATGTTTTGGAGACATGCCGACCACGTTAAACACGTGCTTCGCCGAAAATTGCTTGCCTTGTTTGAGATTGCAATCTTTTTGCATCCTGCAAATATTTCAATCTTTTTAAATGTTGGAAGGTTTTTTTACAATATGCTACTTTATATCTGTTTATTTTTTTCATTATTTCAATAATATTTTTATTTCTTAAATTTATTTTAGAAAAAATGCAAAAGACTATCGAAAAAATATGGTCCAACTCCCAGTCTCTGATTGTATTTAAACTTGTCATGGTTACTATTTTTATGTATTTGAAAAAGCTTTCAATATATTTATGGTGAATCTCTAAAGGTTTTGGTTAGGCTTTACAGCCTGTAAAATTTTTTGGAATTTAAAGATTAAATAAAGCAACTTCAGTTTTTTTTTTTAAATCGTGAAATAATATGAAGTTTTTTAAACCAAACTATGAGTTCCATTGCAAGGAAAAAGGATAATCAATTATATATATATATATATATATATATATATATGTATATATGTATATATATATATATATATATATATATATATATATATTTATTTATTTATTTTCAAATGTTTTTTTGTAAAAGAAATGTTAAACCCCCTCTCCCAATATATATATATATATATATATATATATAAAATATTTATATTATTGAGAGATACAGCCAAGATTGAACTCTGGCTCCATCAACCGCTTTATTCAAGGACTCAGGAGTTAGAAATTGCTTTCTCTCTTTCAAAATTTAAATTTATATAGAAATAAACAAACTTGCGAGAAATAGTATGATATAGCAAATTTGTTCAAAATAGGATTTTAGTAACAATAACAGATCAAAAGCAATAATAACAAAACACTAGTTTAAATATCTTGAAGAAAAAAGATTTTAGTTATTTTCCTTCAATTTGCCTCTCATTCTAATCATGTATGCTAAATGATAATGCTTTAATATGCAACTAATTTTCTACAGCTATCCCCATTTTCCTAATCTTTTTTTATGACTGAAATTTGAGAATTAAATGTTATTTTTTAAGAACAATATGTGCTATCTATTATATTAATTACTACCCAATCATTTCAAGCCTAATTAATAAGGAAAAACTTTCGTATTATGTTTGAAACTGGTTAATTCGCCATTTTTTGTTGAATTTTGGAATGTCATGGACTCAAAGGGCACTCATGATCTCATCTCATTTCTGCTTGATTTTAAGAACTCTTTTTTTCTTGGGGGGGGGGGGGGGGGGTCTCCATTTTCCTCTTGGATCACTATGATGTGAAATTTTAAAATTTTATTCACTGATAATGGGACATCCCAGTTGATTGGGCCTCTCCCTGCTTTTTGGAAACTGATGCACTTGTGCATGTGTATATATATAATATGTGTATCATATACTTTGTCCCCCCCCCCCCCCCCCCCCCCCCCCCGGAAAACTTTAAGATGGTATACGCAAAGCTATCTAGTTATTTTCCCGATAAGTCCTTTTTTTTGAGAGAGAGTCCTTAAAAAGTCCTTAATTTTTACTTTTAAAAATGAGTATGAACCCTGATATACAATTGTTTCTGAAAAAATCAACAGTATTTGGACAAAAGCTTCAATTCCAATCGTAACTAAGGAACGAGTAATTCAATTATTAAAATTCTATTTCGAAAAGTACGTCAATTTAAAAAGATACCCCAGAAGCAAACGAAGTGATAGTTTTGAAAATAAACTGAAGTGCTTTTTAGAGTCATCTGAGAAGCTCTTCGACGTTGCGGCTTGTAAGTGCCCTGTATTTGAGTCTTGTTCGTGTTTAAAACCTAAAAAAGTTCCCATCAATGAGAGAAGTTTCTTGTTGGATCAAAGAAATGACAGGAAAATGGTGATAAGAGGTGTCGATAAGATAGAAACAGCTAGATTAATGAAACAACAGCAGAGAAAACTTGAAAGGGCAGCAAAAAAGTCTTCTACTGAAAATAACGATTCTGTTTCAGCAAATTTTGATGACGATTCGATGCGTGAATTTTCTCCAGAAACGTATCCCATAACAGAGACAAATACGGCCTCTACAGGGACACCATCAACTTCAACAGCAAATAGGAATACACTGATCTTGCCAACAGTTGCTAAGGTCTGTGATAGATACGGTTTGTCGACGCGATCTGCTGCTGCTGTTGCTTCTGCAGTTTTAACTGATGTCGGCTTGGTTTCAAAAGAAGATTTAACTCTAGTTGTTGATAAAAACAAAATCCACAGAGCTGTAGCTAAAGCTCGGAAAGAAGCTTCCAAAGATATTGGAAGTATTGTTATAAAAAGCATTTACTTTGATGGACGTAAAGACAAGACTGATAAATGAGAAAATAGGAGCTCGTTACCATCGCAAAGAAATTTTAGAAGAGCACATCTCAACTTTAGCAGAACCCGGATCAATTTATTTGGGACACATAACGCCAAGTCGTGGCACTGCAAAGGCAATTCTAACTTCGATTACAGCTCTATTAGAAGGTCAATGCTTGAATTTAGAAGACGTGATTTGCGTTGGATGTGACGGAACTGCAATAAACACCGGTTGGAAGGGTGGCGTGATTCAATATTTAGAGGATTATTTGGAAAGACCATTGCAATGGTGTGTGTGTATGCTTCATGCTAACGAATTACCCCTTCGTCATTTATTCTTGATCTTAGATGGTTGCACTTTGGGTCCTAAAGAATATTCCGGACCTATTGGAAAACATTTAGCTGGTTGTGAAAATAAAATGACATTGTCTTTTTGCGCGGTGGATGGTAATATGCCTAATTTGCCGAAAAATGTGGTTGATGAACTAAGCACGGGTCAAAAATATCTTTATGAGATTTATCAAGCTGTATCAACTGGTTTCTGTAGTCCTGAGCTGGCAAATCGCCAACCTGGAAAAATGGCACACTCGAGATGGCTTACTTCTGCTAATCGTATACTCAGACTTTATGTAAGTACTCTTAATCCAACAGAAAATTTGCGATTACTTGTTAACTACGTGGTTAAAGTGTACGCTCCAGTTTGGTTCTTAATCAAGCAAAAGTCATCTTTTAAGGAAGCAGCCAAACATCTTTTTCAAATGATTGTGTACTCTCGATTTTTACCCGAAAACTTGAAATCTGTAGTGTATTCTGTTATCGAAAGAAATGCTTTTTTTGCGCACCCAGAAAACCTGCTGGTCAGTATGTTGTTTGATGATAGGGAGCACATTCGGGAGTTAGCATTACGAAGAATAAAAAAAGCTAGAGAGGCTGAAAGTAGCACTAAACGCAGAATATTTAAAACACCAAAAATTAACTTCTCTGCTAAAGATTATATGGAAATAATTGTCTGGCAAGAGTGTCAGGTTACAGCACCACCGGTTCTTCAACATATTTCTTACGAGAACCTTCAAATTATGGCAAAAGATAATAGCTTGGAAATCATTGACTTTCCTTGCCACTCACAATCTGTGGAAAGATGTGTTAAACTAATAACACAGGCTTCACAAAGTGTTACTAACGCTACTTCTAGAGATGACTTCGTTAGAACCAGGTTGCAATCTCGCGCAGAAATGCCAAATTTTGGACACAAAAATAAGTTTAGAATTTAAACTTTTGTCATTATTTATAAACTGTAGTTTATTTTGTTTTCTTGTGCTTTGTTTCATTAGTTTCTTAAATAAAATGCTTTTTTAACTTTATTTTTGTATTTTTTAAATCATATTGTTTAGGTCTGTCAAAAATATAAAATATGCAAAACTTCAAAGAGCGGTAGAGCCCTCAAGATGACACGCAATTCCATTTTTTTTACCTTTTTCATGATCTGTGAAAAATTTCGCAAATTTTGACACCTCTTGTGATAGTGTAGCTCAAATTTTTTTTTTTCTCATATATGGACGGGACACCCTAGTGCGCATGTCTTTGCACCTCTGGCCAAGGACTCAAAGAAGACGCAATATACAGTACTTTTCATCATGACTCGAGATTTCAACGATTTAAATACTGCCACATCCGTTGCGCAGGATTAAAAAGGTAGAGCGTTCGGAGAGATATTACAGGTCTCCGTTCGAAAAATAAAAATTTTTTTACACCCTGGAATTACTTTTCCATTTCTGTTGAAAATGCTATAGTTAACATTGAATCCATGTGTTCATTGTAGAAGTCACATGACCGAACTAGTTTGCCATTGGCTGAAGTGGATGTGTTCTTGTTTGCTTAGGACACATGTATGGATATGTTCTTTTATGCACAGAATGTTAATTTTCAAAGCTGTAAAATGATAAGATATATTTTGGGGGTGAAACCAACTACACTACACTGACAAAAAAAATTTGTCATTACCTCGATTTTGTATTTTTGTGAATAGGTTTGCTTTTGCTCCTCAATTGTGCTGAATTATGCCTTTCCATAGCTGCTGACTCTCCGTGATCCATTTACAGATTCTGAGTTTTGATGCCTTTTCCCAAACTCCCTAATGAAGTAAACGTTCCAAATTTTCTTCTAAACAGCAAAATACTCAAAAAAATGGACTTTTCAGTGACTGGATTTTCAAAAAGAAAACCTATGATGGGGTGGGGGGGGGCGAGGGTCCAACTTCCTATCTCTAAAAAGACATACAGTATTTTAGATTGAAATTTTACCAGTCAAAAGTTGATTCAGTTTCAAAAAATAAGTCAATCTATTTCAAAACAAGTCGAGCGTGAAAATGCGGCAGCCCTCAATAGTCACTAAGAGAAGCATATAAGTTAGATTGCTGAAACAATTTTATCAAAACTCCACTATTCTATTATTATTATGAAACTATTATTAGTATTGTAACGGATTCGGTGCGGCTTCCAACTTTCTCGAAAGGATGACACAGTTCTTGATTAAAAAATACAGGAAATTTATTTACACTATGTACAGGAAAGAGCGTCAACAACTGCTAAATTAATCATCAGCAATTAAACCAATATCACTCAACACCGTAAACTCAACGTTTACACACATATTTACTTCCAAATATGAAAACAACACAGCGAAATGCCTTGCAATAAACAGAGCTAATACACTCTCAGTACAAATTCTCAATCGAAACTAACTTTTTAACACGCAGGACGCCTTTATAAACATCGAAAGAAATCTCTCAAATATTCCACACGCTTCTCGAAATGCGTAGGCCGTTATTAAATTTTATCAATGAAAAGAAAAGGAAATAGGGGGTCGTATACTTTAGCCGAATGAAAAGGGGTTGTATATTCATTACGGGAAACTATTTACAGGTTACGTTACTACAATAATTACTTTTTACAGGATTTGTAACATTGCCCCCTTCCTAAGGGCTGCACGTCCCGGGCAGTACAATCCCCAGAAAGGGTGCCAAACTTCTATCACATGTTCACAAATACACACATTAAATAATAACCAATAATGCATAGGAAACACAATAATAACAAGAAATATTACTAAACATTAAACGCAAAAAAATTATCTACAACTTTTATGTTATCAACCATGGTTGTTTACGTAATACTCATGAACTATGGCCATAGTATGGGGCTAACCGATCATAATGTACAACCCTAGGTTTTGCATTAGGTGATTTTTGGATCCTCACTACGACGTCATTTAGTCGGTTAACGACTTTGTAGGGTCCATCCCAATGCGACTGCAATTTGGGTGACAGACCTTTCCGTCGGATGGGATTCCATAACCAAACCTTGTCGCCTTCGTTGAATTCATGTCCAGTAGACCTTGTGTCGTATCGGGTCTTCATCTTCTCCGCCGCGATGTTGATTCGCTCTCGTGCGAAGTTATGAACGTCTTCCAACCGGGCCTGGAGATCCTGGATGTACTCCTCAGGCGATGAAGGCGCATCCGGAGGACGACCGAAGACGAGATCACAAGGTAGCCGAAGCTCTCGTCCGAAGAGCATCTGAGATGGGGCAAATCCGGTAGTCTCGTGGACAGCACTGCGGTAGGCCAGCAGGAACAAAGGTAGCTTCTTGTCCCAATCCTGTTGATTTCTGGATACCATAAGCGAGAGATTGTTCAGGATTATGCGGTTAAATCTCTCCACCATGCCGTCCGATTGTGGGTGTAGTGGTGTTGTCCTAGTTTTCTCAATTCCAAAAATTTGACATAGGCCCTTAAACACAGCAGAGATGAAATTCCTCCCTTGATCGGAATGAATCTGCAAAGGTGTTCCGTATCTCGAGATCCAATGTTGGACTAGAGTCTCTGCTACGGTTGTAGCCTCTTGATCTGGAATGGGATATGCTTCCGGCCATTTGGTGAAGTAGTCGATGGAAACAAGAATGTATTTGTTCCCATCAGCAGTTCTTGGTAGAGGACCCAGGATGTCGATCCCAATTCGTTAGAAAGGAGCTCCAACGTTGTACAGATGTAGCTTCCCTCTGCTTCTCTTCTTCGGTCCTTTACGAGCAGCACAGGCATCACAAGAATGGCACCACTTCTCCACGTCATCCTTCGCCTTACTCCAGAAGAAGCGCTCCCGAACTTTATTGAGGGTTTTCATAACACCAAAATGTCCTCCAGTCGCACTACTATGTATTTCTTTCAGAGCATCTGAAATCCTTGATCGGGGAAGTAGTAACTGCCACCTAGATGTTTTGCCGTCGTCAGATTCCCATTTTCGGTGTAGCACGCCGTTCCGTAAATGGAGCGAGTTCCATAAAGCCCAGTATCTTTTTGTTGCAGGACTGAAGATGGAAACGTCCTGCCAGCTAGGTCGCCGACTGTCACTTTCCATGAACTCCAAAATTGGTTTTATGTCGGGGGTCTTCAAGTTGATCTTTTCGAACTTGGTCATCACTCCATGGATCAGGTTCTGATGATATTGGAGTCACTGTCACCTGATAGACGGTAGGGCTAGTCGTTCCATACTGTTTCTCGAATCGGGAACAATAGTGGCAGTTCTCAGGACAGGGTCTCCTTGATAAAGCGTCTGCATTACCGTGAGACAACCCTTTTCGGTGCTTGATCTCCATGTCATATTCCTGGAGCCGCTGTATCCACCTGGCTATCTGGCCTTCTGGATTCCTGAAGTTCAAAAGCCAAGTTAACGAGGCATGATCTGTCCGAAGCAGAAACTTTCGGCCGTAGAGGTAATGATAGAAGTGTTCTACAGCTTTCACTATGGCCAGTAACTCCTTTCTGGTGACGCAGTAATTTCGCTCCGACTTTGATAAGCATTTGCTCCAGTAAGCGATGACATGTTCATTGCCGTCAATTTCTTGGGATAAAACAACTCCGATGCCCTCGTGGCTCGCATCAGTGTCCAGGATGAAGGACTTTTCAGGCTGAGGATAGGCGTTGATGTTAAAGCCTCCTTCAGTCGTAGAAATGCATCTTCGCATTCTTTGGACCATTCAAACTTTTGCTTGCTCTCCGTCAGCTTATGCAAAGGTCGTGCAATGTTGGAAAAACCCTTTACAAACTTCCTGTAGTACGTGCAGAGCCCCAGGAAACTTCGCAGCTGATGGATGTTTTCGGGACGACTCCAACTCCTGACCGCAGATACCTTTTCTGGATCGGTTTGTACACCTTCAGAAGAGATGATGTGACCAAGGTAGTTCACTTCCCGGCGGAACAAATTACATTTGGACGGGCTTAACTTCTGATTGGCTTCCTTAAGCTTTTGCAGCACCTTCCTAAGATTTGCCAGATGTTCTTCGAAGCTGCGTCCCACGATGATGATATCGTCTAAGTAGACCAGACAGGATTCGTAGGAAAGTCCTCTTAACACTGTCTCCATAAGACGCTGCGAACGTAGCTGGTGTATTGCAGAGGCCGAAGGGCATCACTTTGAACTGCCATAAGCCTTGTCCAGTTGTAAACGCTGTCTTCTCTTGGTCATCAGGGTGTATCTCAA